>NC_029781.3:102665216-102691939 GCF_000817695.3 Arachis duranensis
TCGCCAGCTCACCTCTTAAACTTTAAAACTTACATTTTGTGATTGTTTTCCAGAAGGAGATGAGACAGATGATTTCTATGTCTTCACCCTAGAACACTATTACCAACTTCTAGCTGCTAAAAGGGAAGGTAACAATGATTAGATCATTCTATGGCTGAAGAAGTAACACAATAAAATAGGAACTAAAAATATAAGCATTTGGATCTTTCTCATCTTTAGTTAAAACCTTATCTAATATAAGGCAAAAGTTGAAAATTTAAGAATAAATGATTCGTTGGTTATCGGTCATAAGCACTATGTCGTACTGTATTATTTTTTTTATTCCATAAGGCTGCTAAAGAAAATTATATTCTTCCACCTTTAGGAACTACGTCACGTTGTGTTCATGTGAAGTTGATGGTTGAAGATCATTTGATGATAATTTAGTGAAAACTTTTTTTAATTGTCTTCGTAGAAGTTGATAGTTGAAAATCTTTTGATGACAATTTAGTCAAGCTTGTCAAATTATCTAGCGATTCTCAACTATCACCTTTATGTTAATTGCATGTGAGTCTTCACCAGAAAACGATAATAACCTAACTACCAAAGTACCTTAAAGGCTGGCGTAGATTGTTCAAGCATTCTGGTACTGTCAGAGAATGGGGTCAGGTCAATGGCATGTTGAAAAGAGGTGCTTTAGCAGTGAATCTCCCCAATCAATGGATCTCGAAAATGGACCTGAAACTGGGTCACTCTCCATAGTTGTGCTTGGTGCTTCTGGTGATCTTGCTAAGAAGAAGACATTTCCAGCATTATTCCACCTTTACCGCCAGGTTTTAATTCAATAGCCTCTAATTTGTGTTGGAATCGATGATAATTTCTCTTTTTCTTGGTGACCTTTTAAACCAATAACTGTTATGAAGTTTGGCGGTTTCTTTTGTAGGGATTCCTACCAGCAGATGAAGTTTCTATTTTTGGATATGCAAGAACAATAATCTCTAATGATGAATTAAGAGAGCGCCTACGTGGGTGAGGTTTATTTGAAAAAACTCGATCACTGTATTATTTTCCTTATCTAGAGTGGAAAAAATGTTGATGTAACTTGCTTCTTTCAGCTGATTCACAAATTGTAAAGTAATGTAAATCATTTGATTACTTGAATGAATAATAAAGCATATTTTCTTGATACTTATGTTTATATTAACTGAAATTTTTCAGCAAAGAGCTTTCTATGATTGTTATGTTGTGCATGCGCTGGTTGTTCTATTATGACTCAGTCACATTTATCTTCCATGCCTTCTTAAACTAGTTTCAAGTATAATAAATAATTGGAGTTGATTGTGAGTTGACATGCAGCTATCTTGTTCGGGACAAAGATGCTTCCTCTGAAGAGTTGGAGGTTGTAGCAAAGTTTTTGCATCTGGTAAGCACCGGCCATTGTGCATCATTTTATAATTTTTGGCAGTCTTATCATAAAATTTACCCTTCTGATTGGTCAAATTTTCATTCTCTTTTCCTCTCATCTTCCTTTTAGATCAAATATGTAAGTGGCCCATACGATTCAGAGGATGGCTTCCATTTGTTGGATAAAGAGATTTTGGAGCATGAATCTTTGAAAACTAGTGCAAAGGGTTTATCTCGACGGCTTTTCTATCTCGCTCTTCCACCTTCAGTATATCCATCTGTTTGCAAGATGATCAAGACTTGCTGCATGAACAAATGTAAGATCTAATGATCTCTTGCTGGGAATGTGCTGCAAATGTTTTTGCAAGGAAAAAATAGGCAACCCTGTATGGCATAGCATAACCCCACTAGGGTGTAGTTCTCAGTCAGACAACTATTATATAGATTGAGAAGCAAGTCAACCAACACTAATCTCTTCTTTCCTTTGATTGAGTAAAATGTTAAATGTAGATTACTTTCCTGCATGATATTTTTCTAGATAATAGTGGAGTTAGATTGAAGTTATTTCTATGTAGTGGGTTATGTTTTTGGCATTTGAAACTAAAGAAATGAGAATGTTGTAGGGATGAGAATATTGCAATGGATTAGCGAAAAAATTGGACAAGATCGGGTTAGAAATAAAAATATCAAGAGAAATTTGGTCTGACACCTAATCTGATTTGTGAAAAAGATGGTAAAATAGGCCTTATATGATAAAGTAGAATAGATGAAATCCAATACCTAGAATACAAAATCAAGCATCCCATACCACTTGATGGGAACTTTATGCACCTCATAATACCCAATTCTCTAACACTTTCCCATGTTATGCTCTTAATATTTTTCACAGCATCTACTATTGCATTTATTGATGGGTCACATCTATTTCAATTTTATAGCTGATGGTGGATGGACACGTGTTGTTGTTGAGAAGCCATTTGGTAAAGACTTAGAATCTGCAGAGCAACTCAGTACCCAGATTGGGGCATTGTTTGAGGAGCCTCAAATTTACCGTATTGATCACTACTTGGGAAAGGAACTAGTACAGAATATGGTACTTAATGATTACATAATAGCTTCTTGTTTACTTCATGAGTTCCACCTGATCCCTCCTCATTTGACTTACATTGCCAGTTAGTACTTCGTTTTGCAAATCGCTTGTTCTTGCCTCTTTGGAACCGTGACAACATTGCTAATGTGCAGGTGAGAAAGTGCAACTTTGGGTTGAGGTTTAAAAACTTGAATGAAATTAAAGAGGAACTGTTAGTTGGGATTCACAATTCATGTTTTATAGTTTGTGATCATATCTATCAATTGTTAATGAGCATGCCAAAATTCACCCCATCTGTCCATTGTTACCTTTTTCAGTTACTGCATTACCCAACATTGGTGTCACCATCTTAAACTTTAGAATGTGATTGCTTGCTATTTCGCAGATAGTCTTCAGGGAAGATTTTGGAACTGAAGGCCGAGGTGGATATTTTGACCAGTATGGGTAAGTGGATTAGTTTATTTCAATTCTTTATATTAAGTTATTTGGTTGTATTTTGTTGTGTAATGAAAATCCATGGCAATAATAGGTTTTCAAGTCAAGTGATGTTAAGAAAAACAAGTTTCTGCATACATCAATTATTGCTTTCCTATATATGTCTATTTTTAGCTTTTTATTTGACATGTTGTATATCTATTGTAATGATGAGAAAACTACAATTTATTAATATTCTACTTCATTGTGGCAGAATTATTCGAGATATAATTCAAAACCATCTACTTCAGGTGAGGCCTTTATTGTAGAATAAAGTAGATTTCACATCGCCATGGTGTAATGTTAAGTGGTTGCTTCTGTCCAGTAATCAGATGCAACAATAGTGCTTAACTTCATTCCCCTCCATTCTTGTTATCTCTCTTGAGGATGCATTTGATAGAACAAAATAGTATTGGCACTTAAACTTCAATACTTTAAGTGTTGATTTTCAAGCTTGTATTGGTAATGCATGAAGGAAATTCATATAAAGAGCCAAATGTGTATTTGGGAAAACTATTAAAAATATCAAATTTAAATTTTATGTAGTACATAAATCTAAAAGGGTCTGTTTGGAACCTTTTGGAATTGAAATTGAATTCATTTGTAAATCAATTCTTTGTTTGGAATGGATAAAAATAGGAATTGATTTTATTTGTAAATCATATGGGTTTACTTTATAACTTATCTCAGATCCTCTCATTTTTGGGACAAGAATAGGACAAACGAAAGTTTGGGACAAAATTGAGACTTGAACAGAGTGTTTGGGATAAAAGGATACTTTACCCTAATCATGGGTCAAATGGACCTACAGAAATTCAATTAATATATGTTGTTCAAATTCTATGTACAATTGTTTTTTTGTGGTATGTATTTGCAAAGAGAAAAAGAAAAAATGGCATGTGATGATAACTTAACAAACCGCTTATTGATATACTGATTTTGCAGTGGTGACAACTGACAAGTACAACATAATCCACTTATCTGATGCCAAAGATTTAATTAGCTCAATTTTAATCTCATGTTTTAGGGGTTTTTTTTTTTGGCCTTCTGGTACATGAGAGTATAATATATGAGGCTTTAGTTGATCATTTTGAATTTTGGTTTTTTATGTATTTTTATATTTACAGAAGATGTATTTGTTATCATGTGCTTATTTATGATGTAGTATATTATTTTACTATAATCTAGTTATTCTAGTTGAACTCCGGTTAAACTGGTTGGATCTCTGAACCCTGTAGCTTGGTAATCTAAATGGTTTGATGTCCGGTCTAGTTTTAGGAACCTTGGTTTACATATTCCTCTATTTTATTGCTATTTTATACGATGGATCCAAGATATTTAAACCGCATGACTTGTGATACGGTATTATCTCCAGTTTCATCTCTAGAAACATTAAGTGTGTTGCTGATGGTGAAAAATAGTTTCATCATTGCATGTTCTATTTCTTTTTTTTCCTTTTTATTTCAAGTATTGAATTAAATTATCAAAGTGGCACTAGGAATATTTCTAAGTGTACCTAAATCTTTCTCTAACCGGTGATTGGAAAACTTAATAATACTTTCTTGATGGACTTCACCGTGATTTTTAATTTTGTAATAACAAAATTTTCATTTTAAAACCTGGATATGTCAGGCATTAGTTCACACAGTAAGACCTATTAAATAGTCTCAAGCTACTCCAGCATTTTAAATCCTACATTTATAAGCTGAATATGATAACCTTGTTTATTTTCCTACAAGATCAGGTTTTTTGCTTGATTGCTATGGAAAAACCTGTTTCTCTCAAGCCTGAACACATTCGAGATGAGAAAGTGAAGGTTTGTCTCGTTCGGCTAAATTAATGTGGAAACTATAAGTATATTATTTTGTTCTGTAATTTATTCTGTCTTTCAGGTTCTCATATGAAGTAATCATGGTCTGTACAAACATTTTGCTCTCGTGTTTTCTGGTTTTATGTATTTATTGTGCATACTATTACTCAACTGCAGCAAAGTAGGGTATTTTTATAGTTAATATCTTTCCATGTTACACTTTTTTTTTGTTTATCTTGAATTTTTCGGTTCGTGTTTTAGATTGCTCCTCACTTTCTAGTTATTTGAAAATACAGGTTCTTCAATCAGTAGTTCCTATTAAAGATGAGGAAGTTGTCTTAGGACAATATGATGGCTATAGGAATGACCCAACCGTACCTAACAATTCAAACACACCAACTTTTGCATCTGTTATTCTCCGAATAGACAATGAAAGATGGGAAGGTAGGAGAATAACTCCAGCATTATTTTCTAAACTAATTTGCATTACAAGTTTAGGAAATTCTCTTGGCCTCCCTTATATGCTGAATGTTTAGCAAATAACATAATGGTTGACATTCTCTTAGGGCTGTCTGCATGTATATTTTCTATTCTTTGGTATATATTTCTGCACATTTGATCAATTAAATCACAATTAAAGACATTGGTGGTGAGAAATCGGATTCTTTTAAGCTGTCTCGCCGTTTATGGCAACAGGACCCATATCTCATTTTTTTTTTTCATTATTTGTATTCTTCATGGGGGAGTCAGATCTGGTAGTTGGGATCCGGTGAAGATACCCAGCGAGGGTAGTGGGGAAGCTTACATATGGTATGACAATTGACAAGTTGAGTCCAATGGGAGAATGTAACCACTGGTAACTGAGGTAGTGAAATTAACAAAAACAAAGAGCAAGACAAATAAAAGAGTGAAGCAAGATGATTTCACTCAGTTTGCGGACATAGAAGAAAGGAAATACAAGAAAGAAAAGATTATGGCTGTGATGGTAAGAGCCAGCCTCACTCTCCTAGCCTAGCCTTAATTCTTTCCAAAAGTCTGCCTCTCCCTCTCCCTATTTTGCTACTACTTATACTCTCCTCACTCCAATCGTGAAAATCTGTTAGAATCATCCCTACTGACCCTCTTTTACGTTTTTCCCACTAATGCTGTCATGATTCTCTTCCCTTGTCTTTCCTATTCTACCCTCCACTCTCTTCCTTCTAGTGTAATGTAAGGGCAGAGGAGAAATTTGCTTCCCTTTATGATTGGAAGCTTCTATTCCTAATACTTCATTCTTGCTTGGGTACGTAACAGAGAAATTGGTGAGTTAGTCCTCTACATCAATATCCGTAACTCCCATATACAATTGTGAGACATATGATCATAATATGTGGCACTTTATTTGTTTGGCAACTCAACTTCCACAAGCTTTGAAGATGATGTTCTCTCCTTCCCAGTGGTAGAGGCTGTTGCTATTGCTATAGACTTGAGCTGTGGTCTTTTGGGCTTGAAGGTGCCAGAGAAGATTTTAGGTTCTTTGTTTGGCAGATATATCATAAGGTACTCCCTTTGGCGATAACACTTGGCAAATTCATATGGATTATGAGAATTGCCTGCGACTGTGTTCGAGGGCGTTGCAAGTGTGGCTTTAGGCTTTGGAAACTTGATGGCAAGACCAAGAAATGTTTTGTTTCCTGGTTATAGAGGGGAGCTTTTGGTGCTAGAGCCACTGCATTTGTTGTCTACTTGCGGTGGATTTGGTGAGCTTGACAGGCATTCATAACTACCAAGCCACAGTTCTTTTAAAAAAAATGCTCTTATTAGTTATAAGTTTTACCATCTTTTTTTTATCAATTTTTTAAAGAAAAGAAAAGAAAAAAAAAAGGGTACATTTGAAGATTTTGTCCAAATTAAAAGTAAATTGTTAAAACAACGTGATGACAAGAACAAATGTGCATGTATTTGGAACAGTAAAATGTGTGACTAAATGACAATGATTCTGTCTCAACCATTTTATTAGTAGTAAAGATTATCATTAAACGTCTTTGTGTTAGGTGTTCCTTTCATAATAAAAGCTGGGAAGGCCCTGAATTCAAGAAAGGCAGAGATACGAGTTCAATTCAAGGATGTTCCTGGTGATATATTCAAGTGTATGGCATCGGACCTTTTTGTTAATTGGATTATTTTTCTTCAATAAGTGCTTAAACTTGGAGTTGCATAAATTTTCTTTCCCCCTTTTGGATAAGTAATCAGATATAGGCATAGGTTGTAACTTTGGAAGATCAGGGTATTTTTTATCTTAAAAAAAAGAAAGTATATTTGGCACTTCTATGAGTTTCCATTAGGTAACATTTTATACTGTCAATGCATATAGATTATTTTCTGTTTATAAATCCATAGCCACAACCAAAGGTAACAATTAAGAGGAACATATCTTTATTAGCCACTATGAATCTTTGACAAGGAACATAAATACATAACAGCTGCTACTAGCTTGCCTATATTCTTTAAGTATTTGATAAATCTTGATCTTTTCGTTTTCACTGTGTCTTTTATTCCTGGGTTTTTATTTTCTTATCAGATACTAACTAAGTAAATGCTTAAATTGGTTTTTTAAATTTTACGTATAAGTTAAATTAGTTCCTCAAATTTCCATTGAATTAAATTAGTCCATGACCTATTCATGTTGTTTGACCATGCTGAGTTGGACCTATAGGTAGGATGCAACAAAACGAGTTTGACCATAGTTTTATGGTGGACAATAATGTAGGTCAAACAACATGCAAAGGAAAAATGAGTTAGGGGAGAATTTAAAGATTTGATTGAGGGATCTATTTCATTCATGCATAAAATTTAAAAGGATTAATTTGAACATTTACTTAATCTAATCATTACCACTTGCCCTTGTTTAGGTCAAAAGCAGGGGAGAAATGAGTTTGTCATACGCCTGCAACCTGAAGAAGCTATGTACATGAAGCTGACGGTAAGTTCGTTCTTAAGTAGAACTGTTCGGTTACTTTATTACCAGATTTTTTATGAGAATCTGAGGTTTTATTAACTAAGGAAGGTGAACTTAAGCATAAGAATGAGGACACTTGTTGTTTATATATTGAATAGTATAAACCAAATGTGTTATCCATTGCAGCACTGCCTGTAATCAATTTCTTTGCAGTGAAATTGAAGCTTAGATATATGTGTGTTTAACACTTCCAAACTATTACTTTTGTTCTACCTCTTGTATATGTGAATGAAAAAAATACTAACATGTTAAATTTATTAAGATCTAGACTTTAAATGTTATATAATTTAGGGTTCAATCATTTTATAGGTTCTTCTAGTTAAAAATTTATAATTAAAATATTAACAGTTGAAGTTAAAAACAACAGAAACAAAATATTCTAAAAGTATTCAAACATAACAATGTTAATATGAAATTAGTTAAAAGCTTTTATTTACCATAGAAATGTAATCTAAATATAAAATTTTAAATTAGAGACTTTACTGGTGAAACTATACCTGAGACTAATTAAACCATAATTTAATGATACTTCTTGAAGTGGACTTACTAGTTCAATGTGTTGTAGGTCAAGCAACCTGGACTCGAGATGTCAACGGTGCAAAGTGAACTAGATTTGTCGTATCGACAACGCTATCAAGGAGTAAAAATTCCAGAGGCTTATGAACGTCTAATTCTTGATACGTATGTTGCTTTTCCTACCTCATTTTTTTGCCTTAGCTAGAAGGAAAACGAGTTGAATCAATAATGATCTGATTGGAAATTTGTTTGCAGAATTAGAGGTGATCAGCAACATTTTGTTCGGAGGGATGAGTTGAAGGTAGATTGTAGGAGGATTATTACATTCTTTATAAACTATTGCAACCGAGTCTGTTATGAAATCACTTCTCTTATAAATTTAAACTAATAAGAGGAAGAATATAAATTAGAGTAAATGTCTTTTCTGGTCCCTAACTATTTGACCGACGGACTTCCCACCCCCTAAGAAATCTAAAAACCCAAATCAGTCCCTATCTACTTTGATAAATGTACGTTCCAGTCCTGGTTATGGACCGGAAAAAGCATTTACTCAAAGTAGATAGGAATTGGAACGTACATATATCAAAATAGATAGGGACCGATTTGGGTTTTTAGATTTCTTAGGGGGTGGGAAGTCCATCGGGCAAATAGTTAGGGATTGCAAAGAGTATTTACTCTATAAATTATTATATCTCTTAACGGATTGTTGATTCAAAACTTTGTGTGATATGTTCAAACACATGGTTATGTATGGTCACCTCCTTCCTTAGAATGATTCAAATATCAATGCAATAATTTTGCAATTTCTTATATTTGTAATCAATATGTTTGGGAAGATTTCATGACATAAAAATATTTTCTCCTGGTGGGTTTGTGTCTCATGAATTTGAGTTGAACAAATATGTGCCGTTGAGAAGGTATGTGTAAAGTGATGTCTCTATAAAGTCAAAAAAGACAAAAGTTCATGTAGCACTGTTTGTTACACCATCTTCTTAAGATTAAATTGATGCTTAAAGGTCTGATTTCATATTTTAATAGGAATAAATAAGGAGTGCTGGATTTTTTGTTTTTAAATTTTATTATATTTTATATGAATAGGTAGTATTTAAAATGATAATTCATTAATCAAGTTAATTATTTTATAAAATTTTTTTAAAATAAAGTACAAATGATTTTTTCAAAACCAAAACCGATATCATGTCCAAATATACAATTGATATAATTCCAGTTTAAAAAAAAAATCATATAATTGACAAGAGTTGGGAGAAACAGAAGGTAATAAATAATACTGTGAAAAAATTTTATTTTAATAAATAAATATACATTTTCTCATTATATGAAAAATATAAGAGATTAGCTGTTAAAATATAAAATAATGTTATATATACTATTCCTCTTTCTATTTTTTATTTATAGTATTAAAAGTAATTAATAAAAATTTTAAAAAATGTGATCTTCTATATAATTAAAAAGAAGGGAAGTAAATAAAGTGGTGTAAATTTTTTTTTCCCTAAAATGTTTTGCATAAAGTACTGAGTTATAAAGGATTTGGAATTTAGAAATAAAATGTAAAAAATTGAAACAAATTCTTAACTATTAACTATCATACAAATTAATAATAAGGTTCAAATTAAAATTTATTTAAAATATTAGAAATAATCGAATGAAATTGAACATAAAAAATATTTTAAATTTTTATCAGTAATAAAAAGTAGGTAAACCACTAAAAATACATTTAAATAATTTTTGGGTTAACAAAAATATTTTTAAATTTTGTTATTGATAAAATTATTTTTAAATAATTTAAAAATGTGCCAAAAATGTATAATTATGATCAAATATAAGTTCCCATAATAAAAGATCGGGATGTAATTTATTTATCGATATTAAAATTTCACTTACTAAATAAAAAATTTTATTTGGCATATCACTTTTTTTATTAATATATAAAATTATTTTTATCATATTTTTAAATAATTTAATATTATTTTTATAGATAATAAAATTTAAAGATATTTTTGTAAACCATAAAATAATTTGAGTGCATTTTGTATCGTTTAACTAAAAGGTAAATCTGCTCTTGTAAAAAATCCAAATCGTTAAACACAGCAGAGATACCCTAGCTTAGACACACAACCCCAAATCTCCATTTGCATCTCTTCTCTGCTCGTTCCTCCGCTGCTTCTGCTCTCGCTGCCGCCGCTGCCCCGCCGCTTCCAGTCTCATTCTGCTCTTCTGCTTCCGCCTCTCCGGTTTGCCAGCTCACCTTTTCTCGCTGCAAGGTGCGAAGTAATACTTCTGTCATTTTTTTCTGCCTTCGTGCCATTTTTTTATTTTTAATGGTAAATTTTATTATCTAATTTCTATATATTTTTGTTTTCATTGATGTTCAATGTGTTGTTGTTATTGCTGTTGCTGCTATAATTTTTATTGACGATCAATTTCTGTAAACAATTGCCGGTGTGGCTTCTAATACATGTTCCTCCGGTTAGTGCCTCGGAGAATTGATAGTTGATAGTTGAGACTCGATAGATGGTTTGACATGTTTGACTGGACCGTTCACATTTTAACTATTACGTTTGACTATATACTGTGTTTATATTTCGTAGGATTTGTATTCCTTCTGAATTTTTTGTATCCAAACTCGAGTTAATTCGTAAACTCAACCCATTCTACAATTTTAGAGTTTAAACTCATAAACCTGTTTCGAGTTCACGAATTTAGCCTTATGATTCTAGATTGGATAGGTAAACTCTCCAGCTTGCTTACCTTAAATGCTCCTCTGACTTAAACTTATCTTTCAGAAGAAAATCATGGCAATGAACCATGTTAGGTTAGTTAGTCGAAATCTTATTACCAAAGAAGCCATTGGAGTTTCATTCCAAAGGACATTTGCCACTGGCAAAGCGAAAAAAGGATCAAAAGGGGGTGCTGCGGATGCACCCAAAGCATCATCTCTCAGCAAGGAAGTCAAGGCAAGTACGGTTGTAGGCGCCAACATTCTCAAGGAAGGCGCCGATCCGAAAATCCAGCCTGATTCTGAATACCCTGATTGGTTATGGCATTTGCTTGATAAACGCTCGGCACTAAGTGAACTGCGTAGGAAGGACATCAATAAACTGCCTTACGAAGATCTTAAGCGCTTTGTTAAGCTGGATAACCGAGCAAGGATCAAGGAGAATAACTCTCTCAAGTCCAAGAACTGATTCAATGGTACATAGGAGAAAGTTGTGAGAATGACAGATCAGAGTTATATCCTTTTTCCTTTTTGTAGTGTTGTGGTTCCAGTCTTCTGGGATTCCTTGGAGCAATTGAAATGAATTACATGTGCTTAAGAGTTGCATGATGTAGCAATCTCGATTGGTTATACCCTTTGCTATTTCTCTTCGTCTTTTCCCCTGTGATCTTTTAGCAGATTAGACCCGATGAACTTTGTTTGCTGTATTGGACTGAGGTATGTCAATAAAATCTTTTTTTGTAGCTTTGTGTAGACCAATTAGATACTTGATTATAAATTTATAATACTTGTTCAAGAGGATTCGTGTAATTTCACTCAAATTTTCGGTTTAGGCAAAGTCACTTGGAGAAAGATGAATGCATGATCGTAGTCTTTGTATTGCATTTAGTGCTATTGTGGGAGGTTGATTTCTTCTTACAAGGGTGGCATGTTAAAACTTTCAAATTTGATATTCGAACCTATCTCTTAGGTACTGCAGTTATGATTAAAGAATGATAATTCTTATAGAATTGTTTAGAATCGGGATGAAGTGGTTGTAGATGATAACAATTTCACCCATTGTTCACTGTATTATGAGAAACATAAATTAGCGACGTTTCCTTCCCTCAACCCAATGAACTAAATAAATGAGAAATCAAATACGGTGAAGCGTGGACACTTTTCGGATTTAATTTTTTCTGTACAGGCTTAGGCATAATTAAATACTATTATGTGTCTAATTTTATTTTTAATATGTATTCTTTAAATCAATTTAGAAATAGGAAAAGTATAGGGTACCAACATACTATCTGCCAACTTCTGCCAACTCTTATTTATATTTGTGTTTCATGGAAGTGTGTTCGTAGATGTGTCTAATAATTAATATATTTTAAATACATATATAAAGAGACACATCCAGAAAATATATCTCTAAAGACATTTCTATTAAACACAGTTATAAAAAAGACATTTTTATTAGACACATCTACGAACACATAATTATAAATAAGAGTTGGTAGAAGTTGGCAGATATGCTGTTGGTAACGTAGCGGAACCGTTAGAAATAATATATATTAAAATAGTTTATATAATTAAAAAATATTAAAAATAGTTAAAAAATTAATTTATATTTTAATATTAATAAAATATTAAAATATAATTATAATTTATTAAAAAATATTTTATATTTTATATATATATCGTGTCTTCGTGTCTTACAAAAATTTTAAGTTTGTGTGTTGTGTGTTCTGTATTTTATTCTGTCCTATTTTATATTTTGTTGTGTCTTATGACCATATCAATGTCCATTTACTAATAAATTGATTTTTATTTTCTTTACACCTTCTCTTTCCTAGCTTCTTTAATCTTTATTGTATGTTAATCAGAAATGAAGTTTGAAAATAGAATTCAATAAATACCAATATATGTCGATCTCTCTTTCTATTCTTTCCTTTTTTTTTAATCCTTTTTGCCTTTAAGTCATAGTTGTTACTTGTTAGAACCGAACTAGTGATTGAAACAGACAAATTATTAATTTATTAGTTTATTGGTTCAATCAATAAATCACTAGTTAAACCGATAAAATTAGTTTTATGTAAATAAAAAATAAAAAATAGTAAAAATTGAATAAAGTGACAATTAGATCTTTACAGTTTTCAACTTCAGATTAATTAGCCCTTAAAAAAAACAAAGTACCGATTTAGTTCTCTACGATAATAAACCGTGGACACGTTATGTCCCTCTATCAATTTATCATGTAAAATTTAACGATGATGCTTATATGTCCATACTAATTAGTCCTAAGTCGAAATTCTTTGAAATCCACTACTTGACTTAATATTCTAAAAAATTTAAAATAAATATCTTCACAAACATTTTAATATGTAAATGTAACTATTAAACTATTTAATACTTATTTTAATAATCGTATAAATGTTAAAGAATTATAAATTAAAAAAATGAATATAAAACTAAAATTAAATTAAATATATATAAAATAATTCAATTATGTATGTATATAATATATATATTAACTAGCATATAAAGTAATAAAGGGACAAAAGTTTTGTGGCATATCTTGTTGGTATGCAGCAAAAGGACATGAGTTCGAAACCATATTACCGGTTTTTCAGTCGAACTGCTTGTCTGGTCCAGTTCTTACGCTCTGTTACATATTTTAATTCCACCCATTAAAAATGTTGAAAGAAAATAACACTCTATGGGTTTTTTTTTTTTTGGAGATTGACACTCTCCTATGGCTATGTCATTGTAACATGTAGTTGGGCCCTAGTTTTGACATTATTGCTATCAAACTTCGTGGGTGGAAGCCACCATCTTCTGCTCCCCGGCTAGTGTCCTAAAGAGATTGGAAATCAAATGATATCTCACTTTTTGAACCTTCACTCCAAATGCATCATGCCATTCTCCCTTTTCAATCATCAACTTTGTAGGCCCTTTTTGTTTAGTCTTTATACCTTATTGATTCGGCTTTGTGAGCTATTTAAATATCTTAACTAACAAAGTGTATCACATACACATTTGTACAATGTTGATTGTGCATAATGTGCACAGAGCAATTATCATTCTTTTTATTTTTTGGGTAAGAAATGATCACTCTTTTTTGTAAAGTTTAAAATTATACATAAAATATCAACTGTTAATCAATTATTATGTATAAAAATATGTATTTCACATTTCATAAAAGAATTATTATAATATTATAAACAAGTTTAATTATTCTTCTATTACAAATTTGATTATTTTATTACAATAGATTTAATAATTTTAATGGTTGATTATTTAATTAAAAAATATATGAATTAATATTTGTAAAAATATACAAATATATAATAACTACTTTGGTGGATAATTTTTAGTGTAGATGATTTTTTTTCCAAATTAACTGAAGAATTAATTCATGGAAGGCAAGACTCAAACGAGAATTAGGTTGGAGCCAAATTAGACTACAATAATTGATAACAGCCAAAAAGGTTTAAAAGATCTTCATTTTGGTGGTGAGTGTATTTTAAATAAAATAATAACTAGAACCTATTTTTTGTTGGGTGCATCTAATCTATAAATTAAATGTTACAATGAATAAGTACCTAACATACTAGAATTTCCCTTTTTTTATCTTTTTTTTTATTTATTTCACCCTAGGTGTGGTCCCTTTCTGTAGTGTATAATAATGCATCCATTATGAAGCATAACTATTCATAAATAAATCACAATCTTAATTAACCATGGCTAATTCACCCTCACTGCTTTATCCTTCATTATCTTATCCCATGTGATATGTGAAGATATGGTTTCATTTCATTTCTGAACCCTTCAATTCACCACCCTCTAGTAAAGCAAAAAAAGAGACTAGCATGAGGTAAAAGAGGGAGGCAAGAAAATGATATTAGAAGGTGATGGAATTGGACATGACATGCATGCATGCATCATTGTTGTTATAAAAAGCAGGAAAATCCCTCTGCCCTATAAATGAAAGAAGAAAAAAAGAAGAAGCTCTTTTTGTAGTGGGGGGATGCAGTACCTATATGTTAAAAGCTTCCTTTTTCACATGGTTTTGTGCACTTTTTAGAGCTTTATAATGGACAATGGTTGTGATTCCAACACCATTCAATAATAATGTGAAGTATGGACTACTTTGGGTCACTTTTAGGTACCTAGCTTACCAGGACAGCTCACCAAAAATCATGTGCTAAGGTAAGGTGAACTGCTACCATAATCTGAAATGTTATCATAAAAAATGTTGATAATTAGTGTTTAGAGTATAAGGTGATAATAACATTCTTTTGGATTAATTAGTCTATAAAAAAAAATTAATCAATATGATTAAGTTTTTTACGATAATAGAATATGTTATGTTTTTTTATCAATTCATTATGTAATATTTAATGGAAGTGCTTGAGTTTTTTATTAATTATAGTAACGTGTCTATTTATAAAAGATCGATGTAGAAATAACAAATTTTTAGAGTAAAACTTCATTTGCTTTATTTTTTAATATAACTTCTTCACCCGTTTCATTTTATACATGTAGTCCCAATTTTTGTAGTGCTGTATTATGAAAATCAATAAAATTCATAGAATATCTGATAAAGACATTCAAACAATTTTTGTTAGTAAATTTTATATCCGCTCGTATTCTTTTTTTAATCGTGCATTTGTAGTGCACAAAAACTAAAAAATTCTCTTTACTAGACATTCTGAGTTTATTTTTGCAATAATCCACGTTATGATACTATTTATATAGTTCACGCTCTTTAAGTAAATCAAATTAAATCAATTTGATTTAATCAAAATAATTTCATCCCAAGTATTAGATTTGATTTATCGTGTATGATTTTACGTGTAAATCGAATTGTACTAATTTGAATTACATGTATCCCACTTTTTTCATATAAATTGAATGAGTATCATTCGAATTATATGTATTAAAGGTAAATCAAATCACATTAATTTAATTTATGTGACTTGCTAGTAATTTAAATTTAGTGACTTTGATTTACATGTTAACTTATAAAATGAAAGTAATTCGAATTGTATTGATTGGATTTACATAGATTTTGAAACGATAAGCACATTTGCATTAGGACATTCACATAAATTAAAAATCCTGATAGATTAATGATGTGATTTGTCTTTTAAAATATGTATTAACTAAATCTTAATAATTATTATTTTTAAATACTTGTGTGATTTAGGTTAAGGTGATTTGGTTCATACTTTATTGCTATTAATATCGGATAGGTATCAAAACACCTGCAAGAGATTCGATCATGTAATATTTCAAATTCAGATTGTTAGTTCTTTTTATTATTAGGATCTTGAATTCCATTATTGTAACTAGCTAGTTACTTATTTGATTATTTCACTTTGATTGTTAGTTGTTCAATGAGACACAAGACTATGAGAAAATAAATAAGAAAAAGTGAATGAATGTTTTTTGGTTGTGTTCATGTAATGATTTAGTCAATACTGAAAATTTTTTTAATAAATTTTAACATGATTATATATTATGATAATTTCTGGTATTTATGTAAATATTATTAATATTAAAATTATTTTATATATTTTAATAATATTTTTTAAAAATAATCTTAAAACCTTTTGTTTAGTAGATTAGATTGAGATATTCACCCTCAAGAGTGACACGTTAGCATTCTCCAGTTGTCCCTCACGTTTCTAATGTAAAATGTAAAATGGTCAAAGTCAAACATTCTCTCATTTTTTAATGTCCATTAGTCTGTTTCACCTCTACCGTTTTTGTCAATCGAATGGTTTCACTAGTAATAGTAATATTATTTTGAGGTAACCAAGTTGGGTTGGTCTAGTGGTTAGTTCACTAGTTTGCTTAAACAAATGTCGGGGGTTCGAATCCCGCCTGCCGCAGATAAAAAACTTTAAATATGAAAGAATTATAGGTGTAAATTTTTGCGATGAATAATATTTTTGTGAAAAAAAAAATTTCACCCGCCAAAATGCATCCCTTTTTTTCCCCATTAAATTATTTACAGACACAATATTTTATGTATATTCCAATATGGGAAACGTGTGGATGCATAACAGTAAGTTCATTATTATTTCTGTTGAATAATTATTTAGAACTAAATTAATCAATTAGTAATCACTTTAACCATGACTTCGTCGAATACAATTGATTATTGTCCAAAGAATATGATAGTCACATATATTCAATTACAAGCAGCACACGACATTTGATGGTGTCACGAGCTCTGTCTCTTGAAGTGTAAAGCAAAAGCACCTGCTTCCGTTTGGCATTCATAATTAGTAGAACATCTATGATAAATAGACTTTACTTTTGAAGATTTTAAAATAGATTTTATTATATATATATATTTTTAATTTTAGAAGAAGAAAAAGGGTATATTTTACTAGAACATATTAAAATATATTAAATAATTACATATTTATATATTTACATTTATAATTAAATTTTATAAAAATGTATTAAAATTTTATAAATAAGTTAATCAAACTAGATTTATTTTTATATTCATATTCAAAATAAGTATAATATAAAAATAAAGTGATAATTGATTTCTTATATATATTTATTCGTTTAAGTGATTTTTTAAGTAGTGAATTTAAAAATTAATTATTTTTACATAAATAACAGTATACCATGAGTTGTTTATGCAAAAAAATTTTACACTCTCAATACATAAAATTTAAATTTTTATTTTAGTAATTAATCATTTTATTTTATATATGTAGACACACACACAAGACCTGAAGACCATGCATTATGGATAGGATTTCACTTGAAGAGTGTTCAAAAGTATTATCTTCTTGGTCCATTTTTAAAGTATCATGTTTGGATGTTGAGAAAAAATATTAGTGATTGCTGTGGTATCTAAAAAGTAACATCTAATTTATCAAAAAATATTTAAAATTTATTATAAAATATAAATTAGATAAAAATTAGACACTAAATAATACCCATGGTAAAAATATTTTGAAAGAGTACTAGCTACTACTAGGCCTTTAGCAGTGGTTCAACCTCCTACTTCTACCATCTTTATAACCAACCTTTTTCATTATCATGTTGTGTCCTTTGCAACCTACCCTGGTTTTTACTACACAAAACCATTATTAATTATTATCATCTTAAGGACTTCACTTTTTCAAAGAGATTCCAAAGCTAAGCAAATTTTCCGGGAATATCCCCTTTTCATGGTGTGTGTTTTTTCCTTTATCTTCTCCAAATTCTCTTGGGATTATGATCACTTTATATATATAAACCATATTCTTCTTTTCTTTAAACCTTTTCTGTTTGGTTACCTTTCTTGGTTTTAGCTTTGTGATAACAATCATGGTTGTTTCCATTCTCATACTATTTGCTTTCTATTAATCATGTGATCACACCCATACCGATCATGCACATCGATCTTTCTAATTATTATTCTCTGTCTATGTTCTGCTCCTGAAAGATTCATACAATATTTTTTCAATTAGTACTAATTCATGTGATTATTTTAAGTATTAGCCACTCGTGTTTGGAATTTGAATTCTGCCTTGTATATATAAAAAAAAATATTTAAATATAGTTTAGATCCGCGACAGATTAGTCTCTGGTGTATATACTGTCTTCATAACAGGATTCTTCTTTTTCGCAGTGATAGTGTGGTTGCGAAATGCATCATACAGATTTTCCTCTTCGATGGGAGAGCACAGGGGACCAATGGTGGTTTGCGTCGCCAATCGATTGGGCGGCGGCCAACGGCCACTACGATTTGGTCCGTGAGCTGCTCCGAATCGACAGCAACCACCTCTTCAAACTAACCTCCCTGCGGCGAATCCGGCGACTAGAAGTGGTTTGGGACGACGAAGAACAATTCAGCTACGTAGCCAAGTTACGGTGCCAAGTTGCGCAAAAGCTTCTTCTAGAAAGCGAATCGAAGAAGGGGAGGGAGTCGTTGATCCGCGGGCGGCGTCGGCCGGGGACTTGTGTTTTGTAGAAATGCTTCTTGAGAGGAATCCTCTGCTGGTTTTCGGCGAAGGAGAGTACGGTGTGACTGATATACTGTATGCGGCTGCGAGGAGCAAGAATTGTGAGGTGTTTAGGGTGCTGTTTGATTTCGCGGTTTCGCCGAGGTTTGTTACCGGCAAAGGGGGTATGGAGGAGCATATTGGGGAGATTCCTTCTGTTTATAAGTGGGAAATGACGAATAGAGCTCTTCATGCTGCTGCTAGAGGTGGTAATATCAAGATCTTGGAGGACCTTCTTGCAAATTGTACTGATATTTTGGCTTATAGAGATTCTCAGGGCTCAACTCTCTTGCATGCAGCTGCTGCCAGAGGCCAGGTTGAGGTAATGCTCTCTTCATTTTCTCAATAATTTGATCGTTACTCAAGGAGACTTAGACCTAGGGTCAATTTGGGTAAACTGTAAACAATTTAATTAAGGTTTTTTTTATAAAAAAATTAAAATATAAAAATTTATATTAGTTTATAAATAAATTATTTTATATTTAAATTTTTATTATAAAAGTATTCGTTTTAAAGTTGTTTTAAAAAATAAAGATGATAAAATAACTTTTGAAAATATTGACTTCTTTAAAAATTGTTAAACAATTTTTGAGAAGTTAAAAATATATTTAAAAAATTATATCAAACAACATTAAAGTGATTTTTCATAAGTTAAAAGTCTACAAAAAGAACATTTAAAATTTTTTAAATGAATTCTTAATTTAGTAAAATTTTTACTTTTTTAAAGTTGTAATATTTATATTTAATAAATCAAACTAAAAATGACTAATAAATACAAATAACAAGGGCATTTGATACAATGACTTTCAAAATTTAAAACGGAAATGTTTGATAACAAAAAAAAATTAGGTAAAAATAGCTATAATTTATTTTATGTAGCATTCATTAATTGTAGACTTATACTTAGGGTCAATTTGGGTAAACGGTAAATAATTTAATTAAGTTTTTTTAAAAAAAATAAAAAATATAAGAACTTATATTAAAAATAGATTATAATATATTATTTTATATTTGAATTTTTATTATAAAAATATTTATTTTAAAGTTGTTTTAATAAATAAGAATAATAAAATAATTTTTAAAAATGTTAACTTCTTTAAAAAATTTTAAACAATTTTTGAGAAGTTAAAAATATATTTAAAAATTTATATCAAACAATATTAACGTGACTTGTGAGTTTTTATAAGTTAAAAGTTTCAAAAGAATAATTTTTGAAACTTTTCAATTTCAAACAGTGTTTAGTTTGGTAAAATTTTTATTTTTTTAAAATTAGTTTATAAAATCTAATTTTAAAATATAATTTTTTAAAAATTATAATATTTATGTTTAGTAAATCAAATTAAAAATGACTTTTAATAAATACAAATAACGACAAGTACATTTGATATCGTCACTTTTAAAATTTAAAAATATTATAATAGACATAAATGTAAGGATTAAATTTAGAATTAATTAATGTATAAAGTTATATTAAACTTTTTAATTTTAATAAGTACAAACCAACTTTAAAATACTCCCTTTTAAGTGCTTTCAAAAGCACAAACACATACATTTTTTTTTATTTACCAAACACAAATCAAAGTGCTTACAAGCAGCACTTGACAAAACTTTACTAAACTAAACTTTTTTAAATAACATGAAGAACAGGTTTTAAATTTGGTTATTATTAGATACTCATGCCATTAATTAAATTCGAAATGAAAAAGTATAAGTAACCAATAATATTTTTGAATAATGTGTGAACAATATGAATTAATAGAGTTAAAAGAATAAATTTATCTTAAATTTAATTAGTAGCATTAAATTAAAATATAGTGTATTTTAATTTGATTAGTAGTTTTTCATGTTATTTAAAATGGTCATTATTTACCTAACACTCTTCATTTGAAATTAATTTATTTTTTTAATCTCATTGTTCACATTGTTGATTAATGTGGTCGTCTCCCTATAATTTACGAATTTGAAATTCTTATGGTTGTTGTGTTGGTTTTGACAGTATACCTAAAATTGTTGGCACCCTTGCAGGTAGTTAAGTATCTTATATCATCCTTTGCCATGACCAACTCCATAGATCACCAAGGCAACACTGCTCTCCATGTGGCTGCTTCAAGGGGCCAATTAGCCGCGGCCGAGGCTCTTGTCTCTGCATCTCCGGCGTTGATCTCTCAAACCAACAACGCCGGCGAAACTTTTCTCCATAAGGCCGTGTCCGGCTTCCAGACACCCGGCTTCCGGAGATTGGACCGACAGGTTGAGCTTCTAAGAAAGTTACTGAGTGGTAAGAGTTTCCATGTGGAGGAAATCATAAATGTGAAGAATAATGATGGAAGAACAGCACTTCACATGGCCATAATTGGAAACATTCACACTGATCTTGTTCAACTCCTAATGACTGCTCCATTAATAAATGTGAATATCTGTGATGTTCATGCCATGACTCCACTTGATTACCTTAGACAACAACCAAATTCTTCATCCTCAGATATTCTCATCAAGAAATTGATCTCAGCTGGGGGAATGTTTGGTTGTCAAGGTCACAATTCAAGAAAGGCCATAGCTTCACACTTGAGGAAGCAGAGCATTGGAACCAGCCCCGGCGTGTCGTTTCGAGTGTCCGACACTGAAATATTCCTCTACACTGGCATTGAGAGTAACTTGGACTATGCTTGTCCTGATCAAGGAAGTGGAGGAAGGAGTTCTTCTTCGTCAGAGCACATTCCGGATGACTTCACCGCCGCGAATCGAGTATCGTCCGTGAGCAAAAGGCCTAGCTCTGTAAACTATGCTGCATCAAAGTTGAAAAGGGTCCTTCAGTGGCCAAGGGTGAAAGACAAGAAAGGTAAGCTATCATGTAAAAATACTTCAAATTTATACATCAAATTCTGCTGTCAAACCCTCACGCACAATTGTTTTCATATAAAATTGATAGTTAAAAATTGCTATATGATAGTTAAATTAGTGAATATTTATAGCAAGGTGGAAATTTAGGTACAGTCAACTTCACGTGAAGTTGATACCTAAGAACGGTTAGATGATTTAACTAATTTGACTAAATTTTCATCTAACAGTTCTCAAATATCAATTTCACGTGAAATTTACTTCATCTGAGTTTTGAGCTTATGTCACTTGAGTACAGGTGTCATAAATTCATTGGAGACACTAAGAATTTCTCTAATTCTTATTGCATTTGTTGAACAACTAACACAGAAGGTGAAGGAATGAAGAAGTCTATAGATGAGGGTTCAGTGGACTCATCATGTAAGAAATGGAATAACAACAACAATAATAATAATAGTAGTAATAACACTGCCATTGAAGAAGCTCCAACACCATTGAGGAAAAGATTCCCTTCAACAAAGCCAACATCACTTCCTAACAACAAAAGAACACTCTCAGTGAGGAGTCACCAGTCAAGTCCCAATGCAAAGAAGAGATTTGCCTCAGGACTAGTCCATGGAGTAATGCAATCAATGCCACAGGTTAAGGTCTCAGGGAGATCAAGGTCTAGCTCGTTTTCCAAGTCCTCGACGATTTCTTCGCCGAGATCAATGGACAAACAGAAGGGTGTTTACATTGCTGGGCCTTCTTGTGATGATGAATCACCACATTTGAGTAAGAGAAGTACTTCAGTTAGTAAGAAGTTAAGGGTATGTTTTGGTGCACCTGGCCTTAATGTCATGAAGAACCCAAGTCATAGGAGGCAAGAGAGCCAAACTAGTTACAAGGATCATGCCATTGCTGTGGCTTAATTAATTAAATTGGAGCTTAATTTGACTAAATTGTATCTATTCTTACAACTAATTACTTAAATGTTATTAGTTTTGTATAATAATGAACTTGTAACATCGTGTTACGATTTCATGCATTACAACTTTTAGTTTACTCTTCTGATATTATAATAGAATTTGTGTGCTTAATTTGTTATAGTTTTGACACTTAATTTTAGAATTAGTTTTTGCATGCTTGATGTATCATAAGCTTTTCTCTCTGAAAATTACATGGAATAAGAAGAAAATTGTTCTTCTAAGTTTTATCTTCTTACTTTTACTTTAATTTTTATTGTTTCTCCAATCCAATTTTATTTTTTCACAAACAGTTTATTAATCTGGTTCCTAGAACTATTTAATTTCGTTCTTTGTTCCACCACTGAGAACTGTATTTTTTATTTTTTTTTTTGTCTAAATATGACTGAGGAATAGTATATTATTATAAACGGTTTTGTAACATAACTTATCAAATATAAAAGGAAAAAGATACAACACTCACAAGAAGTTAAAATCAAATCACATTGAAGCACATATTAAAACACCTTGGTTGACTTGTTCATCAGTATTGACATTATAGAATTGTAAGCATGGTTGTTTATTGACAAATGGAACTCCAGTTGTTTGCTGACTAAGATTATTGCTATATTTTGTCTCTGACTAATTCTTTTGAAAGATGTTTTAAAAAGATAAAAGTAATTTTATTTTTGGATATTTCTATAATTTTTTTAAAAAATATTTCATTTTTTTGTATTTTTATTTTTACTATTTTTTTAAATACATTAAAAAATAATTTTATTAAAAAAATATTTTTTTAATAATTTAATAACACCCAAATAAATTTTATATCTTGTATTGATATATACACGTACATCTAATTTATCCTTATTTTTAGATGTGATAATAAGTACGCTTAAACCATTGAAATAATACTAATAATTTTGGTACACTCATATTATAAAACATTTCACACAATTTTCTAAGTCAATTTTTTTAAATAGTTACTCACACAGTTAATATAAAAAAGAATTATTTTTGCTCACATGCATTGAATTATTAAGAAATTATTATAATAAGTCTGTGTATAACACCATAAAATTAAATATAATACGTACTTGAGTAGGAAGAAATTATTAAAAATGTGCAAATTAAAGAATGTTCAACAATGTAAACACAGCAAAATGTTTGGGTTACTTGAGACACTTGATAGTGATACCTTTTATCAATGAGGAATTATACATCATTATATATCGGTCTCGTACTTTAATTATTTTGATGTTTTGAACGCCCACAAGCTAAGAACTGAAAATTCATTATACGACTTTTAATTTCCAAGAAAATTAAACTTACTTTCTCGTATGCAAAACCAAATCACCTGCTATTGATGGTGTTTATGTGTGGGTAGCCGATATAGCTCGTTCTATTTAGCGTTTGAACTTGTTTTCCTTTGGAGGGAATGGAGTATAAGATGATATAGATATTATTCAGAGTGAATAACTTGCCTCTTTGTGTGGTTAATATTTTGTATTTAATATTTATAGAATTGTTGTGCTATAAACCATTATTCAGTGAACCTAGTATTGGTGATCAACTATTGAAGATGTTAACCTATTTATATGGTAATTGTTTTTTAATGATGTTTGACTTTATAGAATAAATCTGTTAAAAGAATAAAACATATATTTTTGATGTAGCATGTATTTATTTAATTTTAAACAAATTTTGATTTATAATTTTATGTCGGTCAAATTATTGTTAGTGTTGCAAGTGTGAGGAGTGTTGAAGTTAGTCTCACATCTAAGAAAGTATGGAAGAGTGAGGAGTTTAAAAGATGAGAGACCCATTAACTTGACACTTTAAGGTTTTGAGTTGGATGTGGTGTTTTCTCATTTTATGTTCTCTCACTTAATTCCTCCCCGAAGTCTCCCCGATTATCGAGAGCTCTCCACGGTTGGCCCAACAATTATAACCAACAGACCACATGGCATACAATAAACCTTAGTATATCTATTTTTTCTCCTGTAAAAAAAAAGTTTAGCTAAAAAGTTTTAGATGACTCAGATTATTGGAGATGCTATAAGTATATTATCTTCCATAGCTCCAACTAATTCCTAAAAATCAAACATTTTAAGAGAACTTAGACCATAGTACCTAAATTAAGTATTTTGAAGTGAACAAAATTAAAATTCACTATATTTTTATGTTAGCAAATTAAATATATAACATAAAATATATCACATGTTTCTGTTGGATTGGACGGAATTTTAGTGAAAGCATGGACCTTTTGAGCGTGTGTGAACAGATAGAACTTGTGGCTATGGTGTTTTGAATTAGTTGAAAATTATGCTTGTTGATTGACCAAGGCAATATTCTATGAAATGATAATATGTTTTTATTATTATTTTTTCGGTAATACTATGGAAAAAATAATAAAAATTTGTCTTATTTAATATTTATTAATTATCACGATAATTAATAAATTAATTAATAAATATTAAATAAAATAAATTTTAAATATTTTTGATTAATTTTCTTTGGTTAGCAAATATTTTTGTATTTTCTTATTGAGCCGCAGCAATATAATATCCTATCTTGTATTCATATGACACGCACGCTTTTGAATTTTGATACATGCAAACGAGGATTATATCTGTCGATCTTGTCCCTTAAAATATTTTTCGGGCTTGATTCTAATAATTAATTAACATCGTGATAATGCAATTGTATATGAAAATTTTCTCTTTTTGAATTACCACTTTTTTCTCGCCCTTTAGTTGAATTACCACTTAGTGATCTATTTTTTTCATTTTTAATTATCATTTTTTATTCTAATCATAGCCAAATTCATAATTTTTTAGCTTAAAAGATGATTTTTTTTATGATTTTTTAAAATATGAGTTTAATTTTAATATATTGATAGTATAAAATATTTTATAAAATTATCTAATTATATTCGTTCTTTTAGATGACGGTTAATATAAAAATAATTATTTTTATTAACAAGACGTTATGTAATTTTTTTTGGTGATTAGACGTTATGTAATTTAATGTACGTGTAAAATTATTTTATACTGATAATATATCAAAATCAAATTCTTAAAAAATAATATTGTTATAATAATTTAATTCGATTGTAGGTTTCATTATTTATCACGAAAGAGGTGAATCTTCACAATATGTCAATATCCTTGGAACGAAAAGAACAAAAGTTTACAAAAACAATTTTCAAAAAAATTATAATAATATCCAATATAATCTAAATTAAAAGATAAATATTCATAAATCATAATATATTAAAACCAATAATGTTATATAATTAGTAAATATTATTATTTTAAGTTAATATTTGGTCAGCAATAATTTATATTTATATTTACAGATTATACATATAAAATATATAATTTATACCTATATTTATCAAAATTTATACATATGAATTAACACAATTTACACTCATATTTATTAAAATTTATACACATAAATCAATAAAATTTATTTATTAAAAATAATTTTTTTAGTATTTGTGTTGATTAAATATTAGTCAAAATTGTTAATGTTAATTACACTTTTATGATAGTATTTCCAAGGTTTTTTATTGACAAAATCCATAATAATTTAATGGGTCTTGTTAACATATAATTTAATAGCACATTTTAAAACTACTATAAAAAGAAATATATTTATTCTGATTAAGAGTAATGGTTTCAAGCTCAAGAGATGATAGGAGTCCAAGTTCTGAAACTGATATGGATATAGAACACTACACAACATAGAACACGTTGACATGCGAATTTTAAAATCTTACATGATACAGAAATATGCATATATATAAAATATAAAGTAATTTTTAGAAAAATTGCAATAATATTTTAGTATTTTATTGATATTGAAATATAAATTAATTTTTAATTATTTTAAAAAAATTTTAGTTATTTAAAATATTTAAAATAT
>NC_029781.3:102692135-102693708 GCF_000817695.3 Arachis duranensis
GATAAATTATAATGATTATTTGATATTTTATTGATATTAAATTATAAATTAAAATTTTTAATTATTTTTAATATCTTATTTTAATTATATTAAATATTTAAAATATTTTTTATTTTAATAAATAATAATATATACTATATCTAAATTTATTTTAAGAATATATGTTAAGAATATATAAGACTGGACACATCGACACGTGATGATATTTAAGTGTGTCCAAGCGTGTTTGGAGAAAAAAATGTTATTTTTTTATTAAGACACGATTGGATATAGCAGACACGTGTGTCGAACGAGTGTCGGTGAGTATCGTGTTCAAAATGTGTCCGAAACGCAGACACGACAACTTTGCTAAGTGTTCGTGCTTCCATGCTCATTAGTGATGATCTAGTCGAAAAGACAATTTGTAAAAATTTATGATGCACGGACACAGGATATGATATAATATGATACGATACGGTATGGGATACGTAGATATACAAATTTTAAAATCTTATAAGATATAGGAACACGGCATATATATAGAATATAAAGTATTTTTTAGATAAATTATAATACATTTTTAATATTTTATTGTTATTAAAATATAAAATAATTTTTTGACTTTTTTTAATGTCTTCTTTATTTAACTATATAAAAGTATCTAAAATATTTTTGTTTTAATAAATAATAATATATATTATTTCTAAACTCATTATATGTTAAGAATAAAGTAGGATATTTGGGAAAGTATATGGAGGCAATAGAATATTTGTACAATGTCTACAATAGAAGTTCAGGGACTACTATTATAGATATAACCATTAGTGTTACCTTTTCCCATCAACGTAAGCTTCTGGGATGATTGGTATCATGACATGGTATTAGAGTTGTAGATCCGAAAGGTTAAAGTAACTCATATAGCCTATTGTACATATTGTACAAATAAATCATTGGCTCCCTAGCAAGACTCTGTTTGTTTATATAAGACCGTAACAATATTATTAAAAATTATTGAAAAAAATTTCTTATATATTTTTAATATATTAAATATGTTAAAAATTACAAAATATATTATTATCTTTTTAAAATATGTCTTTAGTACATAAGATAAATAAATCCTAATTTAATATATAGACATGATGAAACTTATTATTACCATGTTGGGGTGGGAAGCTTCAACCTTTAATGCTTACTAACAAGCCATATAAAAACATTAATTAGGAAGTAGACACCGAAAATTCTTATAAGTTTCGTTGCAACAAGTCTCATTCTGTTTATTCGGTTTACGAAATTGTTTTCAGTCTCACCCATGGGACTTCTATGATCTATGATTTAAATTTCACAAGATCGATCATTACGCTAGGACCAAGAAAAATACTATGTAATATGTATCCGTAATTACACATGTGCCAATTTCGTTGGTTCTTTGGTCAACTCTACTGCAACCAATTAACTGCATATTCAGTTTATCAATCGACCACAATTTCCACACCACATGCTGCTTCTTTCGCTCCTATATATGTTTCTTTATGAATCAAATTTTTCCAAATTTTTTTTGAGCGGTCAATTTAGCATTTATAAAAATATTTAAGTG
>NC_029781.3:102693797-102723342 GCF_000817695.3 Arachis duranensis
TATTAACATCATAGATAATATTATTTAACAAAAGAAAAAAAATTTAAAATTTAAATTTAATAAAAAATTATTTTTAACAAACTTTATATTAGATTTATTTGTTTAACAAACTGCTATAATATTAATTGAAATTGTATTAGTTATTATAATATTAATTCCCTAACATTACTCAAAAATGATATCTCTTGCTCTGAATGAACCAACCTTTTTTAATTTCTTCTATTTCTTTTTGTAATGAATGAGTAGTAAACCAACCTTAATCAACCATTTGTGCAATGGTGAATTGAAATCTAACGCTGATTTTTCTAAATAAACACGGTCCCTGCAAAAAATAAATAATTTCGACGAAATTTGTATCACATGAGTCATGACAAAGAAACTAAACATACATCACCAATAAAATAAACTAAAATAAAATAAAAATCTGAAAAGTCAATGTATGACCTCTTAAAAATCAACATGATTATTTTTCAATTCATGATTTTCAGAGATGACAAACGTCACGTCTAAGAACTCTCACTTTTTTAGACTTTCATTCTCTTCTTGTGAAGTTTTATTTTTTTTATTTTTTTTTTGCAAAAATAAATATCAAGAAACTGCCATGTAATGCTATAATATATCTCTATAAATATCGAAACATTATAAGTTTTTGAAAGCTTAGAGAGCACCACACCCAATTTTCCTAAGCAAACAAGAACACACCATATATATTATCTGAATTGCTCTCTCTTTCTCTCTCTCTCTCTCCACCAGCAGCTATGGAAATTGAAGCATCAAATGGTCACAATAACAAAACTGTGAGTAGTTTCTATATACATAATCTTTTATTATTGTTCTTCAACGTATTTAATTTATATTGCGTTAATAATTTAATATATAATTCTATGAGCTATATATAGCTAGTAATATTATAAATTTCCAATAATAATGTTCATGTCGTCCATTATTTTGCCTTTTATTTTTGTTGATATTTCTCTATTTACTCACCATTTTAGTTTCTTAGAACACATGTCACTGGGGGTAAAATAGTAATAATAATAATCTTTAATTAAATACAGAAGTATTTACTAATAGGAACACTCTTCATACGTCACCTAGTAATAAACCATACACGTACATGTGTCTTAAGATGACAAGATTCCTTTAACTTAAAAAAAATGGAATAAATAGTACACATATGACTCGCTATAAGATGATATAAAAACGTTATACAAGTCAAACTAGAAAAACACATGCATATAACACGTATGAGTTTATATAAAAGTCAACAAGTTTTAAATATAAATATCTCTTATATGCTTAATAAGGGTGAGAAATTTTTCCATGATATTGTAATCAACTAAACATTTATACAATTTTACCACCACTTCAAGATAATAACATCAGAATTTGAATGTCAATTTTTTCTCTGTTTGTTCACGGTATTTTCTAATCCTACAAATAATTAAAAATTAATTTATCACGAATTTGAGTTCTATTTAAAGGTCTGTCGTTGATCAATGAGTTACTACATAATAAGATGAGATTCAAACTTTCGACACTTATTTAAGCGAACGAGTGACCTAATCACTCGACCAACCCAAATTAATGAATTGAATGTCAAATTTATAACTACGTCCAATATGACTTATCTTCATAAGTTTTTCTAATAATTATTGTGTAGTTATTGTGGTCTTAGAGGAGTTGTTTTTGTAGCATAATAAAAAATAAAAGAGTGTTGCCCAAAAGGTCTCTCTTTGATAACTTATGCAAGTGGAGCCCAACATAAAATTGTCTCCACAATGAACAAAATTGTCAATAATCTCCAATTTGTGGCACTTCCTTTATTTATTTATTTATTTTGGGACGGTAATATTCTTTATTCTTTTAGATTCGGGCAAGTAACCCTATTCAGAAAATTCCTGCTTATATATTCTCATTTTCTCTCAGATAGGAAATATATGAAATAAAAAAAAAGTTGTTTATCTATTAAAATAAGTACGTGTTACGATTTTTTTTTATTTTTCTACATTTCCATTGACTAATAGTTGTTAGGAATTAATCTCTATATGGTATTTCTCAATTCTCACTATAATTGTTATTTATTTTATTAATATCATTCTTTTAAAATTATTTTACAGAAATAATTAACAAAATGAGCATTTCTTTTGTTAATGTTTCTCAGTTCTCACTTCTCACTATAGCTGGCTTTTTAGAAGAAAAAAAATAAATAAAACAGTTGACCAATGCTTCTAATAAAGCATTAGTTGTATTAATGTTATTACTCTTCTAGATAAAAATAACTACTTTTTCATTAGTCAAAGTCATATATTGATATGTTTGCTGAGCATCGTCAAAGTCAAAATTGTGGACCAATCAAATAGGCAAATAGTGAGATAAGTATTTAGGCATCTTTTGAGAATGAGAGCTAAGAACATTAAAAAAAAAAATGCATATCCTTAGAAGATAACAAAAAAAGAATAATCACTTCACATGGCAACAAATTTAGCCTTTTTGTATATTGCAACTCCAAGATTTTGGTAAGACCCTCCTCTGTCTTATTTCTACATAGTGTTGTATCCACAATTAATTCTGTTGCATTTGACCATTCCATAATAATATAATTTAGGAAAAGTACAGACAAACAATGAAAATACTAAACAATGTAAACAATAGATATATTGGAGGTGTGCAGATAATTATTATAATATTAAGATTTAGGTGGGTAATTTAGAAGTATAGTGTGTATTGATTTAATTGGTGGTTGTTCATGTTTTTAAAGAAAGTTATTAGTTACCTAACATTATCCTATAATTTATTAGGTGACAACTTCAACTGTCTGAAGGTGTTATTTAGAGATAAAGAATTTGTTACACTACTATTCTGAAGAGATTAATTTTTTTCTTATTTCTTTAAAATATTCATCTTAAAAATAATTTGTTAGTACTAAAAATATTTTAGAAATATATAGACTACATATAATGTCAAAAGAATTATTAGAATCAGACTGATTAACTACTAATTTTTTTTAACGAACCTAATTAAATTATTATTTGGTTCAATTTTTAAAATCATAGTATCTAACTATCTATGTTAGTAAATATGTAAACATAATTAATCATTTGTATTATATATTTAGCTTAAATCAGAGGGTAATTTTACAGTTGGTTGTTGACAAAATTAAAACAGAATGTAGAAAAATCAGAGAGGGAGAGGCAAATTGATGAGTGGCTTCCAATTACATCTCAAAGGAATGCGAAATGGTGGTACTCAGCTTTTCACAATGTCACTGCCATGGTTGGAGCTGGTGTTCTTAGTCTTCCCTATGCAATGTCACAGCTTGGATGGTAAAAAAATCTCAACTTGCATTGTTGCACCTACACCAATGATTTTTTAAAGGTGGAAACTCAAGTCCAGTCGACTTTACGTGAAGTTGATAGTTGAGACTGGACTTTACGTGAGGTTGATAGCTGAGTCAGCTCTCAACTATCAACTTCACGTGAAGTTGACTGTTTCTGAATTTTTACTTTTTTTAAAATCAAAATCAGTCACTATGTATTTGTATATATTTATGCAGGGGTCCTGGGGTTGCAGTAATGATCCTATCATGGATCATCACCCTATACACGCTATGGCAAATGGTTGAGATGCACGAAATGGTTCCGGGGAAACGATTCGACAGATATCATGAACTGGGTCAGCATGCATTTGGTGAAAAGCTAGGGTTATATATTGTGGTGCCTCAACAACTTGTGGTTGAAGTTGCAACGAACATTGTGTACATGGTAACAGGAGGAACATCATTGAAGAAGTTCCATGATACTGTGTGTCCAAGCTGCAAGAAAATCAAATTGACATTTTTCATTATGATATTTGCCTCTGTTCACTTTGTACTCTCTCATCTCCCAAACTTCAATTCCCTTTCTGGTGTTTCCTTGGCAGCCGCTGTCATGTCCCTAAGGTATAATAACTACGTTTATAACATCACTTTTCAACTTTTCTTGCCTCCTTATTACATTATAATTATTATATCAATTATATTATATATAGAGTAAAAATCAGTTACTAAATTAATCATTGGTATAAAATTTATGTTAAAATAAATTTAAGAAGTGAGATTAGAATTATCTTTTATAGTCATAAAATATAGATTTGTAGGATCAAGACATGAGACTGCAATGAATCTTCTTGTTCTGAGTTGGTATCTCCATAATAGTAAAAGTATATTTATAAGAGATTTTATCGCTCAAATTAGTATAGTTTAAGAGGTATAAGAATTAGGATAGATAGCATATTTTGTGAATATATTATATCTTTTATTTATATTGTTTAGGATGTGAATTTAGAAAGAATTTGAATAGTTCTGAAATATATATGTAAGAAGTGATTGTTATAGTGTCTAAAAGGTGATGTTTAATTTATTAAAAAAATTAGAAATTAATATTTTATTTAAAAATTATAAAAATAAATTATTTTAAAAAATTTAAAATTTATCATAAAAAATAAATTAGACAAAATTTAGACTCATAAATACTATAAAATTAACTTATATAAAAATTTCAATCAATATGATTTAGATTATGTTTTTTGTAAGCTAACATGTTTTCAAGAAGGGTATTTCTCAACTTTAAACTCGATATAAAAACTGAAATATAATAAAATACAAAATATATATTAAAAATAAGTTAAATAATACGTATATTTATATATAAATATGTAACTGACTAATTTGATAGCAAAATTTTTTTTGGTGCACATATGAGATTGTTGTTACTATATTAAGGATGGTTGAATTTTTTGTTACAGTTACTCTACAATTGCTTGGGCGGCTTCTGTGGACAAGGGAGTTCAAGAAAACGTGCAATACGGTTACAAATCCGGTAGCGCAGCAGGAACAGTATTTAATTTCTTCAATGCCCTTGGATCTGTGGCATTTGCCTATGCAGGACACAACGTGGTGCTTGAAATCCAAGCAACAATTCCGTCGACGGCAGAGAAGCCATCGAAGATTGCAATGTGGAGAGGAGTGGTTGTGGCCTACATAGTGGTGGCGCTCTGCTACTTCCCTGTTTCTTTCATTGGTTATTGGATGTTTGGGAATTCAGTTGACTCTGATATCCTGGTCTCGTTGGAGAAACCAGCTTGGCTTATTGCAATGGCGAACATGTTTGTTGTTATTCATGTGATTGGAAGCTATCAGGTTTATGCTATGCCGGTGTTTGACATGATTGAAACTTTGCTCGTCAAAATACTCAAGTTCAAACCAACCACAACGCTTCGTTTTGTTGTACGTAATATATATGTTGGTAAGTAATAACTTCATTCTTCTTCACAATAATAAATTTAGGTGAAAATTCAAATTCAGTCGACTTCACGTGAAGATTTAGGTGAAAATTTAAGTTCAGTCGACTTCACGTGAAGTTAATAGTTGAAGGCCGTTAGATGAAAATTTAGTCAAATCAGTCTCAGTTATCAACTGTATGTAAAGTCGACTGCACTGAGTTTTCACCATAAATTTAAGTAATTTAAATTTGTGTATGAGTGAAGTGACAAATAAATCTTTAAAAATTTATTTTTTTAATATATTAATTTAAAAAAATACTAATAAAATTCTTTAAAATAACAGATGAAAACCAATTACTTTTAAATTAGTTTCATAATCATATAGTTCCTATATATGATTATGATAAAAGATTTTAATTTAAACTAATTTGTTTACATTTATTTTAAAAGACTTTATTAATACTTTTTTTTTCTTTAAAAAGTAATCTGTCTGAAATATAAGTTATTAGAAATTTATTTATAACTTTAGTTTTTTTTTTATTTGCACGCTATTATCTCACTTCAATTGCATTTTACTTTTATATGTGTGATACAGTGATTTGTGATATTGTTTATCTTAAAAATTTAAACAACTATGTAGATATGCATGAACACTGTATATTTCTATTTTTCTATTTTTCTTTTGTTTTTTTTTTTGGAAATTTTAATATTATATCTTTAAATCATTTTCTAAATTATTCAATAAAAGTACATATGAATATTTATAATATATGTTAGACAATGACATTTCTTTTTTCTTTTTCCAGCATTCACAATGTTCATTGCAGTTACCTTTCCATTTTTTGATGGACTCCTTGGATTTTTTGGAGGGTTTGCTTTCGCTCCAACAACATACTATGTAAGTCATGACTACTTAACAATTTTTTTATTATTATTATTATTGTTGTTGTTATAATAATTTTGATTAATGGATTGCTCTTTAAACTTTTCAGCTACCTTGCATCATGTGGCTTGTAATCTACAAACCAAAGAAATATAGTTTGTCTTGGTGGACTAACTGGGTATGTTTAATTAATTTTGGTTTTGTCTAAGTTACTATTTGTTCACAATTTATATTAATTAATCCCTTTGTTTAACAATGATGCTCTATTTATCATTGCAGATCTGCATTGTGCTTGGCGTATTGTTAATGATTGTATCACCAATTGGAGGATTAAGAACAATCATAATCAAAGCTAAGACCTACAAATTTTACTCTTGAACTCCTTTATTACAATCGTCAATTAGTGTATAGTTTGAAGTTGATAGTTATGAAGTCAACTCAAGACACGATTCAATGACACAAAGATATCGCTTTTGATCATCAATATTGGAATGTATTAATTGTTCTTATAAAATTCTTAGATGGGAAAGGAAATTGTTCCTATGAAATGTTCACTTTAGAGAGGAATGTAAGATATTAAAATATTTAGTCTAAGGTTATATGTAAACAATATATTTACTTTTGAAAATGATTTTTTACATGAATGCTCACTTATGAGATTTATATATATAATCGGGATGATTTATCACGACTTAATAAGTTGAATTTATCCAAACTTAAATATTAATGTACAATGTGTTAATATATAAATTTAAATGTCAAAGTAAAAAACTTTCATTCAATTTAATGTTAATGAGTTGAAATTAAACAGGCTTATTTTGGCTTGAATCATTTTTAAGGGTTGAGATAGAAGACGACGATAGGTGTAATATTAGGAAATAAAATTTAACAAATTGTAATTATTAAAAAAAAAACAGTAAAACTAAAATTGAATGTTAATTATTTCAATAAGAATATTTTGTAATGATAGTAATAATATTTTGTAGCTGAAATTGTATATACTTTAGTTGTGTATTTTAATAAGTTAGAGTATGCATTTTGAATGAACGATATTTCGAAAATAAAAAATAAGAATATTTTGTAATAATGGTATGAAATCAAAAGATTAAATTATTGATTCACTCATAATTAATAAAGTCTAACAACATTGATGGTAATGAAATTTTAGTAGTTAACTGTTTTAGACATAGCATTCGGATTTTTAACGGGTTTAATATAATCAATCTAAAAATATTTTTATTATCTTAATGATTCCAGACTATTTTTATCTTCTAATCACTTTTTAAAATTATATGAAGTGAAATTTCCTCCCACAAATATAAGATAATCTAGCAAAGTTTATAAAAGGAGAGTCTCGTCATTATCCCAGGCCACGAGAGGCGTGGCCAGCGTGGTTCACACCAATGCAACACGCACTCAACTAAGACAGCAGTCTCAAGAAGAAGATCACCGGTCTAACAAAAACAGGCTGTTCGGCGGCCTAAAAGAAGATACAAACCGCATAATCCAGGAATTTTGCCACTGAGTTCAAACCCTAAAAGGTAAGATCACCACAAATGAACGCTACCAACAAAAGCACACGGACAAATCGATCTCTCGAACCGCCTCCAAAAAGGGAGCACAGAACGAGAACCTCGGATCGATATCACGAGAGGCATAGGTATCGCAGTCGATTCCGAGATTCCAACCGAGAGGATCATGGAGAAAGACACCAGAGATATTCCAAGCGAATGTGACACGAATGCGTGGTAATGGAAGCAACTCTATTCACCGAGAAAGTCCTGAAAGTAAGGTTACCAAAAGGGTTCGATAAGCCAACTGACATGAAGTACGACAACATCGAAGACCCTCAAGAACACACAACATTCTTTAAGGTCAGGATGAACCTGGAAGGAACGGTTGACGCAGTCCAGTGTCGGGTCTTTCTAGAAACACTAGCCAGCTCAGCTATCAAGTGATTTAACATGCTCCCGAACGACTCGATCTCATGCTTTGACGACATCTCCCAGAAATTTTTGGCACAATTCACCACACATAAATATCAATAAATGTCTAACCATAGACAGACTGACCGACTCCGTGGCTAGCTTGTGCCTAACTAACGGCCTGATGAATGAGGATTTCCGGAAGCACCTCACAACAAAGCCTATTGGTCGATGCATGAGATCCAAAGCGTAGCGAGAGAATACATAAACGACGAAAAAGTAACCCAGGTCGTGACCGCCAATAAACGACCCCATGACAACATGATACCTCGAAACAATCCCCACCCGAAGACACAAATGAGAAATAGTTTAAGCCAAACACTCAAAATCGGCTGTTATGAAAATCTTTCTCGCCGATCTAAATGCACGGCATGATGACCTACCGAGACCAGAATCGGAGGGAGACCTAGAAAATCAACAAATAGGGCAATCTAGAGAGGAAGTCACTTACATCAACAACAATTGATAATTTATCTTTTAGCATTTTTCTTATTTGATATTGCGTTTTCCTTTTTCACTTTTAAAGGACACTCCATTCTACCCAAAGCAGCGAAAGATTTTATCGAGGCTCTCAGCGAAATAATAAAGTTTCCTTCTTTTTATGAGTAAATCCAAAACGTTAAATAGAACTCGACAAAATGGCTATCTCAGGGACTGATCACCCCGAAGCCAATGAAACTACTACAAGAAATATACCGATTACCATCGGATTTAGCGGCTCAAATTAGCGTCGGATTTACCCATGGATTCAGCAACGATTTTGTTGTGGGATTCGTCTTACCGCTTCTTTCCTCACTAAGTCCCCCGATCAGTGAATTGAAAGATTAGGGCAGGTGAACAGAAGGCTTTTGTAAGAGATTTGGCTTGATATGCCTCCGACTCTTTCTATGTAATCTCAACTTGGAATTAATCCGGACTTGTCGCACTCAGGTTCTTTTCAATTATGCCCGTAGTGCTTTCATCAGTCAATGAAGTCTGAATCAAAAACTTACCGACGGATAACCATTTCAGGCAGTAAAGTCGCCGATAAATATTTGGTGGGAACACTAGGCAAATAGGCGCCAAACGTAGCGTCGGAATTACCGTCGGAAGAATTCGACGGTAGACACAATTAAAGAAACACTACGTTTTAGTGATCCGCAATGCGTTATCGTTGGATATATCTACTAATAAATTCCACGGTAATCATGTCCTTAATTCGAATCGTGAACCCTCTATTCCTTCATTTCGAATTCAATTCTCTCTCTTTCTCTCTCCATCTAAACTCTCACCTCCCAGTCTTTCTCAAACGCCCTTGCCGCCATTGCTACACTGCCACTGCAAAACCCCTGCCGCTGCTTCTGCTCTTTTTCTTCTTGGCGATGTTAGTAACAAACACCTGCTAATTTTACTTATTATTAGCTATTTTAAATTAGGATTTGTGTTGATGATTATTATAGAATGGTATTGATTATTCGGATTGCTTAGTGAAATCTCCATTAGGTATTATTATTATTATTATTATTAATTTGTTCTTAATATTTTACTTAAAAATTGTTTTTTAGTGTCTTAATTTTCTTTTCAAGTTGTTTGCTACTTTATATTAGAGAATGGTCGAAGCCTGATTCAATTTTAGTAGTCCTAGAATACAATTATTCATGCATTTTGATTTGAAATTTTGGTAGTCTTGAAATAATTTTCTTTAGTTCGTTATCTTTCATCTGACTTCTATTTGGATTCGAAATTTTGATTGGAAAAATCGTTAACAAAATTAGAGTGCTTTGAAAGTTAGAATACTTTAAAAATTTATTAACAAAGTTAGAATGCAAAGTTAGCTAGATTGCTTTGAAAAATTAGAATGATTTGAGAAATTGTTAGAATATTTTGAAAGTTAGAATGTTTTGAAAAATTGTTAACAAAATTGTTAGCATGCTTTGAAAGTTAGAATGTTTTAGAAAGTTAGAATGTTTTGGACAGCCATGTCAGCACCTTCTTCGTCGCCTCAGTAGGGGGATCACGATGACGATGACGATGATAATTATCGGACTTTGTAGGGGTTAGGTATTTTTTTTTCTTTGTCTACTTCATTATACTCTACTTATTTTTGATAAAATAATTTATTGATTTCTGCTAATAATTTTGTTAACTTAATTTGACTACTAATTGTGATTTATTAGTGCCAAAAAAATTAAAAATTAAAACTACTACTGTCGGATTAATCCGACGGTAATCGTTAACCCAGTCTCGACAAATTCATTGAAACACCGACAGAAAATTCGTCAATAATTAGCGTCGGACGGAAAAAAATATGCCGATAATGAGTTTTCAGTATCGTTTATACCGCCAATCTTGGAACGACGGTAAACTGATTACCTGCGAATTTATTTGATGAATCCATCGATACACAACGTTTTTTTTGTAGTGAACTGATATTCAAAGGTAACAAAACTAAAATATCAAAACGATAGTCCAGGAGGCCCAAAAGTCTTTGAAGCACAAAGTAACGTTTCGCTTTCCCACACGAGATTCACGATCTTCTGAACCATGGAGAATCGAACTCAATCAGCGTGAAGACTAAACAAGCTTACCCTCACGCTTTGGGGGCAACTGTTTTAGAGCTAGCGTTCAGATTCTTAAGGGGCCTAATACAATCAGCCCAAAAACATCTCCGCCATCCTAATGGTCTGAGACCATCTTTATCTCCTAACCACCTTCTAAAATTACATGAAGTGGGATTCTCTCCCACAAAAATAAGATAACCCAGCAAAGTCTATAAAAGGAGAGTTCCATCGCTCTCCTAGGGATGATCATTCTACCCTAACACTTATTCTCTAACTCTCTGACTTGGGCGTCAGAGCGCCTTTGCAGATACCACCTGCACGCTCTTTGAATTCAGCCTTGCCATTCTGTTGGACTGACGAATGCCCAATCTCTCTTCACCTAAACAAGCACTCTTTGAACCTTCAGGTACTACTTAAACATTAACCAACTTGAGTTGGCTAAATAATTAATTAGTTTATTCATCCGTTTAGGTAAATGTTAGGGGGTGTTTTGAATTCTGCCTTGTTTATATAGCAATTCGTTGATCAGTGTCAGATTCTTAAATAAAACTCAAATTTACAACAGATTAATCTTTAGCCTGTCAAATCAAAAAATTCCGTAAAACAAATATCTTAGTAGTTAATATATATAGTGAGTAGAAGGAATATGAGATCATCAAGCTTTGACAGGAATGAATTCTTAGTGTCTATAGTGTGATTCATGGTCTATTTTAATAAGAGGAAAATTTGAATCACTATAGCAGCAACATAAAACATATCAATCATGCATTTTCGTACTTAATTGGCAGAAAACCCACTTTTAGAATAATAAAATATAGTTGCATTATGTGATTTGAATAATAAAAATGTCAATAACAAAAAGATAAATATTTTTTTAAAAAATGTCTTTAAGGTTTCACATTTTTATTTAATTTTTAGAAATTTTTGTTTATAATTGTGGAAAAAAAGATATAAAAAAATATATATTTTTTTTAAAATAAAATTCAAAAAACAAGAAAAACATTAAAAAAAATCGTAAACCAAACACACTCTAATTGTTTTGTTTTTATGATTGGAATATATTAATTTTCTTTGCTTTGTATTATTTGTTCTCAACATGGATCTTATTTAGGCTTTCTATATATTCAAGAAAAATATTAGAACTTACAAATTAAAGTGCAAAGATATTATATTATTGTGAGAGAGAGTATTATGCACGATAAATATTAGGGGTTAATATTTTTTATTAATATTAGTTAATATTTGGTTACTGTTTTATTTTTATATTATTAGAATTTAAAATTTAAAATTTAAAATTTAATATATAGACTTGATTTAATAAATTTTTTTTTAAATGCTTGTGATTTTAAGAAGTATAAATTCTTTATTTTATATTTAATAAATTAAAAGGAGCATGTGCTTGTATTAGTCTAGTTTTGTCATTATAATTAATTAAATGTTTCCTTTGTATATTAATAGACACTTATGATTCTATATTCTCACAACATTTAAATATCATATTTAGTCTTGATTTATTTTCATAGATTCTAAACGATATATTTAAAATGTAAGGGAAAAAAATCCTACATAGAATAAAATGAAGTTAATCAAGCGTGTATATATATTGGCTTTTTAAAATCCTGTGGGATGCATTTCTCTGAAATAAAATGAAAAATAATTATGAAACGAGAAAAACTAACATCACCAATAATTAAGAGAGAAAGTATTGTTATCATTTAGGGAAGTTTTGACAAAAATTAATAGGATAATACAATGGTAGTATGGTGTACAATGAAAAATGAGAATTGTTCTTTGTAAGATAAAAAAAAAGGTAATACAAATATTTTCATAAATTTAATGAAGAAATTCACCTACTATTCTAAAAAAATCCCAAATAAACAAACTCTTAGCAATAAAGAAGATTTAAATCATGCCTATCCCACTTCATCATATATATTCCATCACTTAAAACTAAGATTGAAAAAATATAGAGAGTCAATGTAATTAGTATATAATGTATAATAGAGATATTTTTGTAATTAAAATTAAATAATTAATTATTATTTATTTTTAATTTTAAATTCAAATCAAATAAATAATCTATTGTACATATTATATAGATACTCCATTAATTTTCTAACAAAATTTAATAAGATTTATTTTCAATTTCTGTGTCAACACAGTTGAAACAGTAGTTACTAATTCTAGGTAGTAATACGTGTACACTTTTTAAATATTAAAGTCTAAAAACCAATGGCAGCCAAATCAGTTTAAGAAATCATATAATACAGTAATCAACCGTTTCCGTTTGAATACTAAACTCTGATTTTCTTTTCCCTCTTAAAGACTTATGTATAGAGACCCTACTAATGCATTCACTTTCAAGCATATATGATAGTAGTAGTAACGTGTAACGCTAGAAGACAGAGTTCAAAATCAAATAAAACCAGAGAAGCAAGTTCAGATTCTTTTGGAGCCTTGCCTAACAACACATTGCCCCACATAATTAAATAGAAGATTAATCTAATTTAACACAACATCATTTGCCTCTACTCATCTTCTCTATACTCTATACTAGAGTCATTAACACATAAAGTAAGTTCATTATTCATGCATATATATATATATAGACATAGATAACGACAAATATAAATATCTACCTACTATACATTTTTCATGAGATGCAATGTCTTGGATGGACAATAGTTAATACACACACTAAACTTAATTGCTTTTTAGTAGAGTAATAGAGAGAGCACTTTGCATGTTGTGCTCTCATACGTTTTACTTTTTTCTCCTCCTCTCCCAATTCCCAAGATACCTCAAATCCCAATTTACCCCTCATAATCTTCCTTCCTTCCACTCTTAATTCCTCCACTCATCACTCTTCTAATTAAAGACTAACACACTTCCTTTTTTTTATCTTTTTATCTTTTACTTCTTATTTGTCTTCACTCAGGATCTGAAGAAAACTCTTAAACTAGAATAATGCACAAACCATAATGGGGGAGAGGTGCTTATGCTTATCCTCAATCCACACACACACAACTAGAAGAGCTATATCTAATTCTACCATAAGTATAGAGAAAAAGGATACATTATTTCATGTTGCATTCTTTTTTTTATTTATTTATTCAGAGACCCAAGCTGAGTGCAGCTTTCACGTCCAGCCTCCATGCAAAGCCGCCACTTTCCAATCTCCAAACATCACACGGCACCATCTTCGTGCACTTCTCGTTCCGCCACGTGTACTGCAGTCTCACCCCGCAGGTGAACGCCGGGTAAGAATAGCAAAAGCACCACGCAGCGTTATCCTTCACCTTCACCCACACCAACGGCAAACCGTTTCCCTCACTCGCCACCATCTTCTTGAACGCCTCGTTCACCCACCCAACCCTGAAGTAACCGTCCGAAACGAACGCTGGACACGTGTCATCCTCTAAGCTCTTCACCATCTCAGCGTCCGTACAACAACCTATTCCTATTCCTCTTGCTCCCTCGCCTTCCCCCATGCACGTGCCTGTCACGCTCTCAACCGTCACCCAGGACTCGACCGCCGCCAGCGACGGCGGAGGAAGTGGATCTAGAACCTTAACCGAGTCAAGATTCGCCGCCACGCGCGGTGGCTCCAGGTTATTATCGAGGATCTGGATATTCTCCACGGTTAGGTCGAGATCAACGTTCTTACACCACGAATCTCCGGCGAGGGAGTGTTGTTTCGGATCCTCCTTCTCCGGCATCAGCTGGAGGGTAACAACCGCGACGTTTTCGCTTGTTTCACCTAATTTCTCGTGAGATTTATCGTTGTTCTTTCTCTCGCTAACACTGTTTCTGCGAACCCTAACGTACTTCCTCTTCGCTCTTTTTCCGGTGAGTGGAGCCTTGCCGTTGCTACCTTGAGCTTCACCGGAGGAAGGGAGAGAGCCTCCGGCGACAGGTTTGGGTGCGATCGGCCGAAATCGGAGCATTATTCTGTTAAGTATTCTGTTATCGTGAGGAGCAGCGTTGGCGCTGCTGGCTCCCCAAGCTGGCACGCTCCACGCGTCAGCACCACCGTCCATGACGCCGCGGATCTTTGTGTGTTTCTCTCTCTAAGTTTGTTCTTTTTTCTTTGTTTCTCTCTCTATGGCGTGGTTCGGTTGGGGTTACCTCTTCAGTTTCTCTGATGGAGCGGAAGCGATAATGATAACGGCAGCACGGTGGCTGGGTGTGTACTTGCCACGTGTCTAGGGCAACACAGGTGGAGCAGTACAAAAAATTTAAAATAATCATAACACTATTTGTTGTGCTGTTTTTATTTCTCATATTTAAAAAAAAAAAAAAAACTTAATCTGAGCGTACTAATACTCAAATAGATTTATGTATTTAAATTACTTATTTTGTTAAGATAACTTTAGTGTAGATGTGTGTGAAAATTCAATTGATTTGTACTTTATTTAGTCATTGGTTCATCTAGTATTTCTTTTATATTTATCTTTGAGATATATATTTTTGTAGCTACATTGCATTTTTCATACTTAGTTAGTAGGTAAATGATATAGAAATGAAGAATTTAGTTGAATAATAATGAGGATGTGATGATAAAATATAGGTACGAGAAGTAGTTGAACAGTGGAAGAAGGGGATTGGGGGGAAAAATGAGAGAGAGAGAAGGGGTGGGACCAAGGGAGAAAGTGGCGTATCTGGGAGGCGGAGATAGAGGCATTGTGATTGGTCCCACGGAGAGAAGGGAGTGACCAATGAGGAAAGAGAGGGTGTCCAGCACTCCTGGAAAGAGATGGGGGTACGTGGCTTCTTTACAGGGAACACCACGCCACAATATTCTCACCTTCGATGTGGACATTACTTTTGCCCACCAGGTTCTTTCCAGAACCTCCCCACGTGCATACCTTTTATTTGTTAACAACAACCCACTCTACATTCTTGGTTATACTTGGGTTATCTTAACAACACCACCAACAAACAAACAAACAAAAAAATAATATTTGTTTAGCAAAAAATTAACTTGGATTATTATAAATATTTTAATAAAATTTAGATTTACGATAAATTTGTTTTTAGTTTTTCTAAATTAAAGAATATGTAAAAAATAAAAAAATATTTGTTTAGACAATAATATGTGATTAATAATTTTATATTATCTTATATTTAAGTTAATATTAACTATTTTTTATTAAAAGTATTTTTCTTTACATTTATCATTGGTTTATATGATTAATATTTTGATATTAGATTAAAAGGTATTATTAAGAAAAGTAACTTATATATTAAGTAAAAATATAATGATTACTTAAATTTTCTCAAAGAAAAGTTTTTAAACTAAAACTAATTATTGTATTGTCAATTTAATTTTTTTTAATATGAAATATTTATTTGATAATCAAGTATAAAATTAACCTTTTTTTTTTCATTAACAGTGAGCTGACAAAAATTTCAATCACAAACAATAAGAGAAAGGAGAGAGAATGAAAGAAAGATTACGAGAAAAAGACAAAGTTAGTTAATGTATTAACAATAATTGGTTCTCAATATTTTTTTAAGATAAAAAATAAAACTTTAATAACACTCGTCAACAAAATTTATTTTATAAATTTAAAATATTTATGTATAGAAAAGAGCCATTTTATTGTCCTATTATTCTATTATTTTTAGGTGCACATTTGTTTATCTATTTTGTTCTTTTTTATGGGAATTTGTAGGTTTTTTTCCCTCCAATAAAGCTCTAAATCTGAATTGAATTAGGTTATTAATATTTTTTTTGTTGTTATCTTTTTCGATTTTACAATTATAGATCTGAGTTTTATTTAAAAGTCTGTTTACAAGACGAAATTCAAATTCTCGACATTTATTTAAGCAAATGAGTGAATTACGACACACCCAAATTGGTTAATTAAATAATTATTAAGATATTATGCTAGAGAAAAGAAATAATAACTTTACCAATAAGGTGTTTGATTCGAATGGATAGAGCTTGAGTCTCTCCAATATATATAAGGTATTAAGGTTGAGTTTAATACCCAAATCTATGTATGGAGAGGGCTAAAAATATCATGGTGTGGGGTTTAGTTAAACGAGACATACATACACTACAATATTCTAAAAAAAAGTTTTGTTAAACAACACAATAGTTGTGCAAATTTTTCACTTAGCTCTCCTCTTTAAAGCCCTCGCAAGCAAAAATTCTAATATTTTAATAATTGATTACTTTAATAAATAATTATAACTTATATCCATAGTTATAGGAGACCTAAAAAAGATATAAATTAATAATATATTTTTTTATCATTTCATGTGAACAAAATTTTGTTTGATAAGATATAATAAATAAGATCAGAAGAATAAATAGGATTAATAAAAAATATTAAAAATTTAAGATTATATAAAAAAATATAAAAAATTGTATAAAGATTAATTTGACTCACTTTTTACAACTTTAATCCATGTAGACACTTATCGACTAAATAAATAAGTTAACGTGCCAAATAAATAAATTCTATCATTCGTAAAATGATCTTATTAACAGAAAAATAAATTTGTCTAACAACACTAAATAATAAAGATTAGAATGAGTATTTTTTTTTGTCCCTTTAAGGGTCTCATAGTAAAATAATATATTTGTTAGAAGCCAAATTAGATATTTATTATACATTACATAAGGTAGACCGATAAAAAGATAAATGTGAATGTATTTTTTAAGGCTGGTAACGAATAGAATAAGATAATTTTAGGCTCAATTTTAATTTTATTTATGAGTTTAAATTTTTTCTAAAATTCAAATTATTAATTTCTAAAAATATAAAAAATATACTTTTTAAATTCACAAATATTAAAATTTTTAAAATTATAAATATGGAATAAATATAATCATAAATCAAATTTTTTGAAACAAAATAATAAAATTAATATTATCCAAAGTAAAATAAATATTGTCTAAAACATAATTAAACATTTACTAGTTTAAAACATAATTAATCAAACGTAAAATATAATTCAAAATACTAAATTAAAACATTTTCAAAAAACGTCTCTAGCAAAAAAAGGGCTAGGACCGTCGGGAAAATCCGCTCCGTCCTACCAAAACCCGCGGTTTAAGAAATACGGGTTAGGTAGGCTTTCAAAGTGTGGCAATCTCAAATTTCTAGCACAACCCGCCTTTTTTAGTGGGTTATGCGGGACGGATCCGACGAGTTTACGCCCATTTGCCATCCCTAGTTCTATTTATGAGTGAGAATATCTCAATCCTAATTTTATTAGCACCCTGAATTTTTTGCTTGACTTTTTCTGATCCTTACCTACAACAAATTATTATATTTTTAATCAAACACAATATTTAGGGTAAAATACATCGTTGAATTAAATCTAAAATAATATTACACGATTCACTCAAAAAGAAAAACATTACATGGATCACCGAAGTGCATATTTCTATATAAATCGAACGAGATGTATTTAATTTATAAATTTCCATAGTAAATCAAAATTGATCAATTAAAATCACCATGAAAAAGGTAAATCAAATAAGTTAAAATCGATTTATGCATACATGCCAGTCACCTAGTAAATAGAATCAGTTACGTGTGATTTATGCAGGCAAGATTTTGCCCTTAATAATTAGAAACAAGCTGTTTCGTTATTTAAAAATTTAAAATAAATAAAAAATTAATTTATTTATAATAAAATATTAAAATTTAATTTTTATTATCTAAAAAATTAAGATAAATAAAAATAAACATAAAAAATTTATGTAGAATAATATGTAATATTATATATTTAATAATATATAGATGTATAATATGTACTAACTATTAAAATATACGTAAACCATGTTGAATTAGTTATAAGTTTTATTTTTTATTTTATGACTTATTTTAGATATAATTATTTAATATGATAAAATTATTGTTATATTATATCATTTTTTATTTTTGTAAAATATATTAAATCTTATGCTAGTTGGAGTATGTTTTCATATTCTATTACTATAAATTTTAGAATATTAGATTATGAAATTATTTAACTTCAAAAATTTAATTTATCCAACAAAATATATAAATAATTATATATGTTATAGAATGAAAAATGTTATGGTCATCATAAAGATTTAGAAACATTATTTGATAAATGTCTATTAACTTGTTTAAAATTAAGACAAGGGATTAAAATAAAATATCTATATATTTATTATGTAAATTTGTTAAATATTAGCTATAATAAATAATATTTTCATATTCAAATATTATTTCAATTTTTTGTTTAAATTTAAGAGAGAGTTAATCATCTTAAGTTTATGTAAAAACTAAACCTGAGTGAAACAGCCTGTCTTGAATTATCGAATTACTAGGAGCGAAACCTTGTATGCATAAATCGAACGTAACTGATTCGATTTATTGGGTGGCTGATATGTATGCATAAATCGACTCTAACGAATTCGATTTGTATTCTTTTCAGTAATTCGAATTGATCAACTTCGATTTATTATAGAAATTTACAAATCGAATGTATCTCATTCGATTTATATAGAGATATACACTTAAATCTATATTAAAATTAAAAGTGACAAAATCGTGATGATATTCATCTTAAAATTACAAAATAAAGAAGTCGTAAGTTCGACCTCTATCAATTTTATTATATATATAATAATTTTTAAGTGCAGATTTATCAAAAAGGATTAGGTTTAAACCCACATACAATTCTATATGCAGCTCAACTTAGTCTTCTCTCACCCTGTTTTAGGATTGGATCAGATTGTCAACCCTATCTTAACGGGTTAGATCAAATTAAGTACCTGCATATAAGGTTAGTATTGTCAGACTAAGTAATTTTTAATCCAAATGTCTGCGCGTGTGTGCACGCGCCATATAGTGAAAGTGAATACTGAATAAATGTGTCGTACTTGCGGTAACATGGTTTTTTAATGCTTTGTGCCTTGTGTACAAGATGGTTTCTATTCACGTTCCATGTTCTCAATTCTCATACACCACACACACAACGTATGGTACGATTTTATCTACTAATAGCTAACATCCTACTCATACATTCATTCATTGATTCATTGCCCCTTCTCTTCTGTCTTTATGCTCCTATCTTGGTTCTTCTACAATGGCAATTTTCCATTGGCCAAGCACCCAAGAGTTGAAAAAGGTTAAGAAGGACACCTGTCTTGTGAAAGCTACAAGCAATGCAAGCGATTCGAGTTTTGAATTTTTATTGGTTGGTTTTGATTTTATGAGTTTTTAAGGGACCCACTACTACCACTAAAGTGAAGTGATGCATGTACCCGACTCTATTTTAACTAAGGACCAATGAGGTTGTAGAACGTGTCAAACACTCATAAAGCTGAAGATGCGTCACTGTTCTTTGAGGTGACCTAAAGGGATCTTTGTTTGTTTATAATCACCATCTAGTCATACTTTTCCATTCTTAATTTATAATTTAAAATTCACAATATTTTAACATCTTATTACTTCTTTCTAAGTAAATTAACTGTCAGTTTAAAAACTTTAGAACGACACAGAAATTAATTATAATTTTAGAAAGCATGTGATTCTGTATTTATTTACGTTTGCATGTAACTAATCAATAATTTTTGAAAAATGTTTTTCTTCTTTTGATGTTGATAACCAATGAAAACATTGGGAGTGGTCACAGGCCAATTGCAGAAGTAGGTAAAGAAATAAAGCGAAACAACAAAATTGGATTATAATGAGATTATAGTACTCAGAAAAATGTAACACCACATGGGTTGAGATGGACATATAAAGTTAACATAACATATCTCATATATCTTATGGAACAGCATTATTTCTATCTCAAACAAAAATACAGCACTCTTCCAGTAATTCCATACATGTATTTTGATTTTATAAGACGACTTAATCACATGACAAAATTATTGCCAACAACTATATTTCCCAAAGTTCTAAAGGAAACTTGAAGGCAACTAATTGACGACATCAAGAACCAGCTTGCGAGACTTTAGAACGGACCACCTAAGGCGGCGGTAGTAGCCAGCTTGAAGCAATGCCAATGTTAGAACAAATATCCATTTAAATCCCATCTGCAAGTAGTAGCAATGTAGTTAGAACTTCTAAATAAAGATTCGGGAGGCAAAGGTATTAAAGGAAACATACCAATTTTCTTTCTTCCATCTCGGGTTCGGCGGCCCAAGACAAGAATGACACAACATCTTTCCCCATCTGCAGCAAAACAGGATAGTGAAAAAATGATCTACATATCCCAAAGAGTATCCAGAATAATTGCTGTAATGAGATTTACTGAAAAATTTATGCTTAAAAAGACAAGTACCTGTGCTTCAGTGGCAGGAGTACCATCTTCATATTCAACAGCACCATCATTAAGCATTTTAGGCATGGCAATAGCTCCGCCAGGGAAATAAGGATTATAGTGCAGGCCTTCTCTAATCTACAACAATATTTAAGAAGATATCTGTAAATAAAAGATTACCATTAAGAACACTAATCAAGAGCTTTATTTTTGTTGGGTGAATAAACACTTATTTAATATTTAGGTTTGAGGAGAGTTGTATGACAAATGGAATCACAAATGAGAAATGACACAAGTTCCACAAAAACATTAATCATGAACACTCGATGTAAATCAATCGAACCAACCATAATATGCTTAAATGCTGAGGAATTCCAATCCATGTAAGGAAAAGCATACATCAAGTCTAGTTGGAAAATGGAATGAAAGAAAGACATGCATTATGTCAATGACCCTGTAACGATCCCCCACCTACCGAGCATAGATATCATAACCATTGGTGTGCATAAAAAAGGGACACGAGAAAAATTATTCGACTGTTGTGGCCCATGCTAGTACAGTTCAAAGTCACACAACAGTTTATCTTTGTTTTAAAGAATCCATCAGGAAGTTAAAGATTCCACATAACACCATATACACAATGCAGAGTTGGTGTATTAGTTCTCGAAAATTATGAGATGGATTTACCGAGACACCAGCAGGAGGGTCGCGATAACCAGTTAGAAGGGCAAACACATAGTTCTGACCATTGTGACGAGCCTGAAAGTACAGAGTTTAAAGATATGTCAATATGACATAGATTAGAAAATCTAGACGTTACTCCTAGACAATTGACATTACTTTGGTAATTAGACTTAGATCTGGAGGATAGGCTCCTCCATTAGCAAACCTAGCAGCTGCTTCATTTGCATATGGCTGAGGAAAGCGATCACTGAGTTTACCAGGGCGTGTGAACATCTCACCCTCATCATTAGGGCCGTCAACTACCTCAATCTCAGCTGCCATAGCTTTTACTTCGTCTTCTGTATAAGCAACACCAACCAAATCACGGTATGATATCAAAGACATAGAATGGCAGGAAGCACAGACTTGTGTATAAACTTGATGACCACGACGAATCCTGCTCATGAAAAATTACTTGTCAATCCTGCCACTGGAAAAAACGAAAAGAAAAAATACCCCAAAAATGATGGAGAGGGAATACTCCAATTGCAGAGTCTAACTATTTCTTTCAGTATATTACAATTTACCCACCAATATGGATTTTCTTTTATAAAAAAAGGCTTAAAACGGCTACTAATCAGCATATGATAGAGAAGATTTAAACTGTATTAGATCATATCAAAGACATTTTATATCAAAGCTAGAGGGAAGTTCAAATAATTAACAACTATTTGTTATTCACCTTTAATATATAGTGACTAGTGAGTAATAATTTGAGTGTATATAGTTGCAGATTTAGCAAATTATACAGTAGATATATATATATATATGGAAAATTATGGGGAAATATAGATGGAACTCACGATGCATGATCATATGAACTGAGGATGCCGTTGTGAGGCCATGGATAGCTTGGGCATGCTAGGCCATGCTCAGCTTCATCAGCTGATGCTGTCGTTGCAAAACCGAAAAACCCAGTGACACTAGCTCCAAGTAGTGCAAGTGCTCTAAAGGAGCTTCCATCAGTAGAACCAACACCATCTTTCTTTGTGATCATGGATGACATAAGAGTAGGATTCTGCAAGTATAATTCAGGTATCAGCAGAAGAGACAATCCAGCTTTTTATGAAGCAAAATTTTAAAGAATATTAAAAAACTTATAATATGCATGACCACATACTATACCAGTCTCCAAAAGAGTTTAACTTAAATGTCAAAACAACAATAGAATTAGAAAGTTAAAATGGAATAGCTCCGATTGGAGTATTGAACTTGGACACAGGTCTATAGCTCCTCCACTTACAGGGAACAATTAGAAGTTTATTCTGTTTTTAGCTTTGTACCAACATTCAGTCTGATATATAACATCATAGGTCGAAGAGTAGATGCATTTAAATCGGTTACTGTATGTTTGGCAGATTTGAAGGCTATGAAAAGAAATGGTTAATAATGGGATGGAATAGAAAAGTGAAGCATGGAATGGTTATCATCCTAATGATTCGAAATTATATGAAGAGGGAAAGCAGAGTTCCCCTATTATTGTTTGGTAATGCAATCCATCGAAAGATGACCTTCCGACTCCTGAAGCACCTAGCCATTTCAATCACTCAGCTCATGATGGAAAGATGGAAAACAAGACAATTAATCTGAATCAAACTTCCTTCAACTAGAAAACTGCCACAAGAAGTTCTATGGAAAGATCAACTGTATACAGAACTCTAGAGCCACAACATCTCTTCAATCTAAAAAGGATATATGATCTTCTTGTTATAATTAGTTTGTAAGAAAGCCCAAGTGCAGTTGCTTTTCACAAATGAGGCAGTCCTATTTGAATATATTGTAAATTTGTTTTACAGAAATAAGATTCAGAATCCAAGCGTTTCAATCAAATAGGATTAACGCAAAGTGATACCTTTCCAACAAGTAGTGAAAGAATTTGAGGAAACAAAAAGATACTGCTATCAATTCTAAACTCTGAGGTAAGAGATAAAACCATTTTCCCATTCTCAAGCACATCTTTCACCTACGGGTCTTCATTTGAAGTCACAGGCAGCACAGATCAAAAAGTAAATACTACTTATGATACAAAAAACCAGAAAGGCAGGGATAATGCTTACATGAAAGTGAGATTGGAGTTTCCTCCTCAAAAATTGCTGAAAAGCCATCTCAGTCGTCTATCCTCACTGAAAATTATTGGTAACCATGGTAAGATATTAAGCAAATTAATAAATTCTATAACATATAAGAGATAAATTTTATTTCATATGGAAGAAAAAACACACACAGAGGAAACATCACTAAATAACTGAGAATGCGGTGAAGAAAGATGAAAACCAACCCCTACATAAAAACTAATCACAAAAATTAGGATGCGTTTTCATTTTCAGTATTTTTTATTTTCTGAATTTTGTGAAGGAAAAAAAAACAGTGAAAACAATAAAATCTTGTTTTCTGTTTTCACCTCCTGTTTTCTCTTTTTTCTTCACAAAATTCTGAAAATTGAAAATGCAAACCAAATGCACTCTTAGATTTTCTGTTCATTATGGATTGTGGTAAAATTATCGATCAAAAAGAATCATTGCAAACATTTGATGAATTGCTATGTAGTCAATTCTTGGAATAACACATCTGACAACAAAAATGAGCAAGTAAATAAAATCGATAAAAAGATAGAAGTGTGCAATTTTCAGATTCATAGTTAACATAAAATATGAAGGATCTAACATGCCAATGCCCAATGGATTTGTACAGCCCGCTAAGATTTTATCAGACAATAGAACAAAAGATATCACTAGAAAACTTGATAGGGATATCTAGCTGGTAAGGATTTTGCTCCAAAGGATTGCAACGAATGTGCATAACTTATTAAATTACATTACACATCAGGGGATATTGACCAAACAATATTAACGAGCAATCCATAGTCCAAATCATGAAATCTTCATTAAAGTAGTTTTCACATTTATCTAGATTCTCATGAGCTACCAAATCTCATGTAAATTTTAAAAGAATACACACACTTTGTTGTTTGCTCCAAATTTTGAACAACATATCCTTCCCAATAAAAAAAATAAGAAAAAAACAACAGATTATATAAACAATGTCCACTTCTAAACAACAATGTGCACATATGAAATAGCTTGAAAACAATGAGAATAAAAGCAGCATAGAGAATTTGAATGCAGCAAGTAGCATTACCACTAATGGAACAGTTATAGATCAAACTCGCCGCTTAAATTCAGTAACGTGCAAAGGATTATCAAATTTCAGTGAGTAAAGCTTCTATTTTGTCCTCCATACTGTATCTTATAAGTATAATTCAATTTGGTCCCTGACTTTTAAAATGTTTAATTTAGTCCCAACCATTAAACTTTGTGATTCAATATCCATCCCCATTGAACCACAAAGTATAATCCCAAAACTAAACTGAATCATGCTTACAATCTTAAAGACGAAATTGAACATTTTCATTCAATATCTCATGAGCATATGCTGCTACAACTACTACTACACTGACACAACACACAGAACATAACCTAAAAAACAAAAAACACAAACACAACATAACGAGTGAAGAACCACGATTTTTAGCCACAAGCTGAAGCTTTATGGACCTAAATGAGTCAACAATGATGAACTAATGAACAAATTCAATGGTTACCGATGCAAATAGATAAATTAAGAAGCAAAAATGGGAAGCTCGGAATTCGAGAGGGGTTCGGAGATCCGAGTCACGGTGATAGCTGAACATTAATTGAAGAAAGTAAAAGAATGTAGAGAAGAAAGAAGGGAATGGAAGTAAAGGAGAGAGAAATGGGACTCACGAAATGGAAGCTGGATTGGTAACTGAAGATGCACTTTGCAATTTGGATCCAATGAAGAGGGAAGAACACCACACACACAAAGAACACTACTGAGTAAGAAACGAGAAGAGGAAAAATGAGACACGTGTCTTTTTTGTAACTTATTTTTTGTCCAATATTTGGGCCACATTGTAGACATCGGAAATCTGCAAACAGAGTTGCTTACTCTGGGCTTTTGGGCTCTATTGACGGGCTTTTGTCCTAATCTATCATTTTCGCCTCTAACCATAATGTCATTCCACAATTCAAAAATCTTAGTCATCTTCCAATCATCTAAATAATTGGTCCAAGCATCTAATGTTAGTTGTCTAAACAGTCCTTGACACATCAGCAGGTTACTATTTACAAAAACGGCTTACACTAATTAGTAATTACATAAATAATTGGGAACTATGAAAAATTTTCGAATTGTTAAAAATTATTTTATACTTTGAACAAATGGTTAGGAACTAATTAGAACATGTGCTCTAAATAAGAAATTCAAAGTGGGGCATCATCTCCATTCTCCAATAACAAGGAATTAATTTTCGTTCCAACTATGAGACGTTTTTAAAATATAAAATAACGGAAATTCTTATATTTCTTAAAATAATTTGTAGAAATGTAAAATTTGTTGAATTAATTAAACCGTATACTGTTTTCATTTAAAACAGGACTTCAACATATTTTAAAAATAATACATTACTAACAGCAACTAATAAATAAAAATAATATAGTCCTATATATTACTTTTATATATCAATCTGACATATTTTAAAGAGCAATTTAAAGTATATGATCTATTGAAAACCAAACTGATGCACATGTAATCTTTAAAAAATCATTTTAACTATTAACCCAGTTTATGTTTCTACTTTTGGTATGGGTGGAGGTACAGAAGTCCAGAGGGGATTGTTGAATGGTCAGATAAAGAATGGTGAATTGGGAAATGATTGATGATGATGGAGAAGATGATGATAAGCGTACAAATTATTTTATATTTACTATAAATGTTCATGTAATGAACTAGGAGAGGGTAAGTGTTATAATTAAAGGGCTTCAGTGAAGCTCGCTCTAATTTTCCCTAAACAATAAATGAAATTATAATGCAGAGATTATAACAATATATACACAATTGATATTGGAATTTGTAATTCATGTTTTCATTTACAAATATGGCTTAACTATCATTCAAATTGTCAAAGAGAAAACCTACAAAGATTGTAACAGAAAACAAAAAGCATGGATGCTCTATCCCTCATGTAATTCAGCAACACATAACTCAAGGGCCAAAGAGAAATACTTTGAGTTTTGATCTTCAGGACGAAATGCAAAGAGCTCAAGAGCACCCCTTCTAATTTGGTGGTCTTATGATCAATTCTAGGCTCACCAATCACCTCACGAGCCATGATTTGAATAGATAACGCTGTAATGCACATATTAGACCTGTCATGATATTTTAAATCACTGTCTTTTCTTTCGGTTACAAGTATCTGAATTATCACTGCTATTATAAATAGAACCCATACACATCATATGCACAAGCATTTACTGAAGCAGTAAAGCAAAAATAAATAAATAAATAAAAGAAAGAAAGAGGAACAATACTTATGAGAGACAACTACATATAACTTTGCTCTCAAAATGGTGATTGCCAAATCGTTACTTACTGCAGATGTAAAAAATTGTTTTATACAATAAAGACATTATCTTGAGAGGGAGAGAGAGAGACCTCATTTCAATAAAGGTGCATAGGGAGCAGGGCAAGGAGATACACTGAGGTCTGGTAGCTGGTCTATGAAATCATTGGTTGCTTGCAAACACGCATGGAGCATTCTTTTTTCTAATCTAACAAGCTGAGTAGCAACTCGCTTCTTTGGATTCAAATTATCATCCGTCAACTGGTGTAAATATAGAATATCAATAAAAAGATCATAAATACTTGATTTTGATGAAGTCATCTTCTATTTTGGGGTAAAATAAAAATACCATAGACTCATCTTCAGCCAAAGTAGTAGGATAGCCTGCTAGCCGAGTCATGAAATAATCAGCAAGCTGCTCCAACACTGCCCGTTCCATACATGGGCTAACCTACAATTCACAATTGAAGCCAACTTTTTACAGTGGATGATTTATTCTGCAATTATTATACAAAAATTGAAGGATATGAAATTTATTTTAGCACAGTACATAACGAGCAAGAAAAATAAGTAATAGACAAGTGGAAAGGACATCACAAGAACTTGATTTACAGTCCAGGACAAAGTTCAATTGCTGGCAAAAGCTGGTTTAGCGGAGATGAACAGTGGTTGTGTTCCCTTTAAAAATTTTATGAAGTCTACACATATATGTATATGTTTACTAAATTAAAAAGAAATTTCCATGTTTTTAACCAAATTCATCCTTGACTCTTTAAAAAAACTATTTTAACTTTGTTTAATCCCTGTTCTAAGCATTCATTAGAAAGGAATAACTTCAACCATTTTCCTCTTAACTTACTCATTCAAGTGTTTGTGTTGTAGTAATTAACTTCATGGGGTTGTTTTGCTAACAAATGTCTTCAAAAACAAGAGTTAATGCATTTAATGTAAACAAAAATAGAAACATTTTTTTTAATGAGTGCTCTAGACAAAACCCAAATTTATTTTAGTTATTTTTATCTTAGATTTACTTTTTTTTGTGTGTCTAAACAAGGAAAGAAACAAAGCAAAAACTATCCTAAATCCGAGCGGATGATTTGTTGGAGATCAACACAAGGCTCAGACCAAATAACATGATTAGAGTTACTCTTGGCACCATATTTAGCCATCCAATCCGCAGCTCTATTTGCTTCTCGAGACACCCATTCAATGTGAACATGTCAAGGACGAGATAAAAGCTCCTGAATATTGTGAATCAAATCTGTTACTTTAGATGAATACCCACTTGTAAGCTCGTGCATGATGGGCAGAATGTCAAGGCAATCCGTTTCACATATAATATCCCTCAAACCGCAATCCCAAGCTAAAATCAGCTATCCCTCAAACCGCAATCCCAAGCTAAAACCAGCCCCCTCCAAGCAGCAAATAATTCACATCTGATTATAGACCAAGGGGGAATGCTTCCAGAGCAGCCCGAGATCCAATCTCCCTTAGAATCTCTAATAATACACCCAAATCCCGCTAAATTTGAATCCATATACAAGCTTGCATCACAATTAACTTTAAAACTATTACCTACCGGTGGTTCCCAACACAGGCAATTTCGGAGAGACCTAAAGGCATTGCTTCGATTCCTGTAAACCTGTAAGTCCTTGGCAGTAATTCTGGCCAAGGCAACAACCTTGTGGTCTGTCCAAGGGTTGTCAGTATTGAATATGTCATTGCACCTATGTCTCCATACCCACCAAAGCCCTGCACCAAAGGACGCCTCATTGTTAAATTTAAATTTAAAGGTAGAGAGAATATTATTTATTAAATTTATTGGATACTTTAAGTTATAATAAAGTATTTAAATCAATTGAATTATTTTTTATCTTTTAAAAAAATACAGCTCCGTTACTGATAAAATATGAATTGTGAATACTTATAAGATAATTTGAAGTAGAAGAAATAAAAATAATAAGATGATTGGAATATTATTGTTAATGTATTATTCATCAGGCGAAGGCTTCAAGTGATGGATCGTATCCCGTGGATAAAGTAAAAGAAATAAGTGGAGAGAAGCCGCTGAGGAACATAATTTTAGTAGTTTATTTATTTTTCTTTCTAAGGCTAAGCTATTATTAAAAGAATGTGACAAAAGAACTATTTTTGTAGCTCAATCCCTTTGTTTGTAACAAGTTAACTCGCAGAGTCACAGATACGCATGAAAAAATATAAATAATTTCAGTTTATTAAATTATATATCTAAATGTTTTAAAATAATATTTGGGATATTTAATTAGTGTAGTTGATTTTGGTGGGAGAATCGGATACTACTGTTTTGTTGATTTTGTTTTTGTTTATTTAATTACAAAAAATATATAACGTAATTTAATAGTTAGATTGTTAAAATTATAATTGTGTTATATGTATATTAAAAATTAATTATTTGTATAAAATATACATTAAATATATAAAAAAT
>NC_029781.3:102737653-102791649 GCF_000817695.3 Arachis duranensis
TTTTAAACTCTGTGGGAGCAAATGCCCCCTCCTCCTTTAATGTAGGTCCGTCACGCCTGCAGTGAAATTTAATTCTTACAAAGAGTGGATTTGGTAGAACAGCCTATCCTCATTTGAGACAATAAAAAAGTTTTGTGTTGGTGGGTCTCCAAACTCAAGTGGACCCACAATATAGAGAGTGAGGAGAGGAAAAGAGATCGACGAAGAGAAGAAGAAAAAGAAAAAAATGGCAGTTTCAATGTGCTTCTATTAAATTAGTAAACTTGCTTTATTTCTTATGAAATTTTTAGTATGTTGTTCATGGTGTAGAGATGAATATTAAGATATAACTTATTAGTTGTATGATTTTCTCTTTTGTCTGATTTGAGATACCTATTTTGTGGAGGGTCTATATTGATTATATCAATTTTGATAATGTATTTTATTGATTGTTGAGATACTCTAATGCTACTAGAAAGACTTATTATGTACTCGTTATTTTAATAGTGAAAGATTTTACTAGACTATATTCTGTGAATTTTTTATCCCTTTTAAAAGTTTTTTGACAATAAAAATTTTGGTATTTAATTATTTAATTTCTGTCATTATATTTACTACTTAGAATATCTCTACAACTATCTATTTAATTGCAAAGGTTATAAAAAATCATTTGGATTCTTTTATTGTGAGACAGGTTCTTATTTTAACTTCAACTTTTTTCAATACTATTTACACTAGAAAATTCTGTTGGAGCATATATACTCAAAGTAGTATATATACTAACTGAAAACAGAATTCTTAACTAACTAGCTATTATTTTAACTAACTTTGACTCTTTTATCTCTCTTTAACAGCTCGAGATGGAACCTCAACTATTCTGATATTGACATTATAATGATTGAAATATAATGATATTCAAGCATTGCATTGTGTTGGCCTTATTATATTAAATGTATAATATGATGGCTAAATAGCAATGACATATATACATAACATAAATAGAGCTATGATGAGGGAGTTGGGGGCTGAAAAGAGATTGGCATGAAAGTTCCATGAAAGTCGTAAGGAACTCTGCATGGCAATGTAATCTTGGCAACTGCCTCACCACTTAACTTCTTTCCATCAATTATATGAACCTGCATTCATGCATGCACTTATTATTATTAATTTATTATTAATATACATATATACATGGCATGGAACATAGTTAAGAAGTAGTTCCTACTTGTGATAAGTTAGTGTCTTCATTATGAACAAAAGCAATGATCCAACCATCTTCTTCTTCCATTTCAATGCCCCCTTTTTCTTTAGGGACAAAGGCGAGGCGAGTGCAGAATACATTGCTGCTTTCAAATGCATAATATTCCGTTCTTATGATCTTTTCCTAATTTTATTTACAAATTATTCAATTTTGTAATAATTCATAAAATTAAACAATACTCAATGCATATATAATTATTAATTGTACCTCAAATGATAATTGTTCTTCAAAGTATAACTTAGCTAGACCTCATATTTTGGCATATCTAACAATTCAAACACACAAACTCAGCATTATTAAACACAAAATCTAAACTTTAGTAATTTATAAATAGATAAATACCTGCAACAAAGCTTGCATTGGGATCCACCACTTGGGTGTATGCGTATTTATTCTTAACTCCTATAAAACTTTCATTGAGTACAGGAAAATCCATGAACTGATTTGGTCCATCAATGAGATATTTCTCATTAACCTCCCCGATTTCCATGTTTAATCGCCATTCATAACAACGAGAGAAAAACTTAGAATCATTATTCAATTCTGCTTCTGGCCCTGGAATTATTGAATCTAATGCTCTGCAACCCCACACCACCACCTATAGTACAAAATTAATATCCAAAATTTTACTTATTTTGACATTCATAAAAAATTTGATTCTTGTAGAAAAAATTTGATTATTTTTGGGTAAAAAATAGCTTTATTATTTTGATAGTAAATTATTTTATTGAAAAATTGTCTAAAATAACTCACATAAATATAAAAAAATAGGTAATAACAGATGTAATGACTAGTTTCAAATATTGATAAAATATTTTAGTATTTATATGTATTTTTATTTTATATATTAAAATTGATACATATTTTTCTAGAATCTTTTATTTAAATTAAATAATTATATAATTTACTAATATATATAAACTACAGAATAATTACTTAAATAAATAACGCTAACGCAGATATGGGCATACATTGGGTACTACTGAGATCTTGAATATGACGTTCGGAGAATCTGACATATCCAAAGTGCACCCTAGATATATTGTAGACCGAAAAACGGATATTGAGCACTCGAGATGTGTTCAAAAACTAATTTGGGTCACAGCATTTCAGATCCCATCAAAATAAAAATTAGTGTCACAGCATTCGAGATACGTACAAATATAATTTTAAGTAAATTTTAAATTAGACTCATAGTTATAAAAAAATTAATTTTAAAATTAAAAAATACTTATAGATGATTTAGATCAATTTATACAGTAAAAATCAGTAAAACATATTACTATTTAAATCGAATTAGATTAATTTATCCGTAATTTTTTTCTATTACTTACTTATGAATTATTTCAATCCTAAAACCTTTTATTTTATCTGACTGACATTTTCAAGTGAATTAAAAGTGTACACATTAGAAATAGTAGAAGATTGAAATTAGAAGTGATTATTAAAAATGGTTATTAATTTTATTTTAATTTTAGGTGCCATGGATTTGGAGTTGAATTGGATTAACACGGAACCGATTCAAATTTTAATTGTCTATTAATTTTAATATTTTTAAAATTAGTATAATTTATTACGATTTAAATAGTATTTATTTAATTTTTATTCATTAATTTAATTAATTTTTATTCAAAAATATCAATTTAAAATTATTTTTAAATTTGATCTAATTTAAAATTTACCTAAAATTATATTTGCACATATCTCGCGTGATATGTCTCTAATTCTTATTTTATCTGTATTTCCGGTGCTGTGACCCAAATCAACTTTTAAACACATTTTGGATACTCAATATTTGTTTCTTGGCTTACAACGTATTTCGAGTGCATTATGGACGCATAATAGCCCAATACATGGAATACGCCTATATTCACGTTGGACTCTTAGTACTTGAGATATGGTATGTTGTTTATTTAAGTAATTATACTGTAATTTATTTATATCGACAAATTATGTGATTGTTTAATTTAAATAAAAAACAATAATACATATTAAAATATAAAATATAAATTAAAAATAATTAAATAACACATTTTTAATTATATACAAATATATAGTGATTAATTTTTTTGTGCATATAATATTTTTATTTTACTAATATCATTTCACACATAATTATTTTGTATTGTATATTTGAATAAATTTGTAAAAAAAGTGACATTATCAAATAGAAGTAACAACATTCATTTTCATAAATATAAATTATATATTTTTTTCAATTTTTAAATGAATTGCTCGACCATAAGCGGAGAGTAAAGTACAAAAGCTCAACGAAACAAAACAAATTGAGCCAAGTAACAAAAATAAAACAAATTGAGCCAAGTAACAAAAATAACGAGTCCCAACCTTACAAAAAACACTTCAAACTCACACGCTAACACACACAAAAACCAAACAAAAACTTCTTACTCCATTGAAACAAAAGCCCAAAGTCTACAATACAAAAAAAATATAAAAATTACAACTAACACACCATATCAAAGACATCAAAACGACTATTACTCCAAAGTCCAAATATGATCTACATGCACTACTTTTTGTTATATTGAGAATTTAGTTCCTAATTTTGCGCTACTCTTTGCTTTTTTTTCTTTTTTTTTATTGTATTGTGAATTGTATTGATATTTTCTTTCTATTCTTCGTTACATAAATATTTTATCACAATGTTTTATCACTGTATTATAAATTGAATTGAGAATCTAGTTTAATTTTGATGCACAAGTAATAAAAAATTATATTATCAACACATAAAAATCAAATATTATTTTAATAAACAGATTTTTAGTGTAAAGAATTTTACACGTTTATCATTTTAAATTCATTTGTTTAGATGATTCTTTGAAATAATAGAATTGAAAATTAGTTAATTTTATAAATGTAGCAATCGTATTGATTGCGTATGAAAATTATTCTATTTTTAATTTATCTAATTATTAGTTTTTTAAAATATTTATATTAGTATAATTACCTCGATTACTGTACTTATATAGAATGGAGATAACTTTAATAAAGACACTCAAAATATCTTTTTTTAAGATATTTATATGCGTCATGTTATTATTGGATATCTTTATTAAACCGGTTAATAATTTATTTTTTAATAAATCAGAACAAAATTAGTTTATTATAGCAACAATAATAAACCCAATTGTATGCATTATAATTATTAGACCCAATTTGATCCGATCGAATTACATTATCTAAATTGAATATCTTTAAATTTTTTGATAAAAAGATAAATATATCTCTAACTTTTTGTTTTGCAGATATTTGAATCTCTACAAATTTAAAAATATAATAGATCCCTAAAAAAATTGGATTTATTATTATTGTTATAAAAAATCGATTTTATTCTAATTTGTTAATAAATTCAAAAATAATCAGTTCATTAATACGTCTAATAATAATACGACACGTAAACGTTTCTACAAAAAGACGTTTTAAGCGTCTTTATAGAAACATCCCCGTATAGGACAACTGTTTCTTCGGCATGCTTGGAATTTTGAATAGCTCAAGTCATTTTCATTCAAAGAAAACTTCAGCAAGGTTCGAGGAAACATGTTTTTGGATCTAGATTCTGAAGCTCGTTCACAGATCCATCTTTTCACAGCATGTCAACAGAGTTGTAAAATGGCTTGTAAATAACATGAAACACATATTATAGTAGTTGAATGAGTATGGTTGATGAGCAAAACCAAAGTTACTTTAATGTTAGTATCATACACCACGTGCTAAAATGGTTGAACTATACAAATGGATTTGGTACTCCACGTGTTCCAGTATCCGCATTAACAATGCTCAACCAATCAAGTGGTGCAATCATTGTGTTCTGTTTTTTGTTGTGGTAACGATTCTCTTTGATGAAGAATGGTGATAATATATATCTATATATATATATATATATATAGTTGAGAGGGGTCTTAGGCATGTTTGGTAGGATGTAACCAAACCCAAGTAATTTGTAGTGATTTTTTTTTTGGAAGAAAAACTATTATTTAAAAAAATGGTCAAATGACACTTATAAATTGCAGATTACACATTAGATTTAAAATTATAGAGTATATACCCATTTTGGTCATGAAAGAATTTTAGATTTGACACTTTAGTCTTCAACTAAAATTAATTATTCGATTGGTCTCTAACAATTAACTTCGTCAGTTACTTAGGTCCTTTATTCCTTTAATTCTAATGGAGGACAAAATAGTCCATGACAACTCTAACAGGGACAAAATGGTACCTGATCTCCTCTGTTCGGAAATGACACTGTTCTCTTCCAATTTCCATCATATCTCGTATAACACTAATAGTCTAACACTATAACTTCAAACTACACAATGCACACTCTATAAATTTAATGTTCACAAGAAAAAAAATTCTCAACTTGTTCTCAATCAATTCATACTCAGGAAACTAATGCCTATGTCTCTCAACTAATTGTCGTATTCTTCGATGGATCCCATGAATATAGACAGCAAGCCTGATTTGTTAAGACTCGTCGTCGTTGTTGCCATCTCCCTCCTCCTCTGCCCTAACCTCTCCATGACCACATTGTCCACCACTTCGATCGCTTCCTTCGGCTTCTTCTCTGAACCAATGTTCAGTAATCGCTTCAGTTTCCATATGAGCGGCAACGGCGACATTGCTCGTTGTAATAGCTTGGATGCGAGGTCGAAGCTGTCTGCCAACTTGGACTCCGGAAAAGAAGGAATGAAGCACTCGATATCTATTTCAAATGAGAATTTGCATATGATGTCAAAGGAGAATCTTCTCATGATGTCCTAATGTCCAACAATCTATATTGCTTGCTGGAGAGTGGAGAAAGGCGTGCCTTTGGAGTAGTTGTGGAACTTGGTCTTGAGGATGTCGTGGACGTTGTCGAGATTGGAGGTGATATTATCAAAGACGTGAAAATAGATGTTTTTGGTGGGTGAAGTGCAGAGGAGGTGGATGTACTAGTCACAAAGATTTAGGAAGTATGTAGTCCATGACATATTGAGGTAGGTGCGACACGTGTAACAATTACACCATGGCTTAATCTTGGAGCTAAAAAGGAGGAAGGAAAAGATGGAAAAGAAGACTGTGAATGTGAAGAAGGAGAGTATGAATGTTAGGGTTATGCGAGTTATGATCAAAATTTGGGAAGAATATTGTCGTTTTTGAATAAAGGGGTCAGGGATCATTTTGTCCATTGTTAGAGTTGTCAGGGATCATTTTGTCCCATGTTAGAGTTTTCATTGACCATTTTATCTTTCGTTAGAGTTGACGGAGCCAAGGACCTAAGTGACTGACGGAATTAATTGTTAGGGATCAATCGAGTAATTAATTTTAGTTAGGGACTAAAATGTCTGGTTTAAAATTCTTTGAGGACCAAAATAGGTATATACTCAAAACCAAATATAAAAATAGATAAATTTTATGTTGAAATATCATTTGAGGGGAGATACAGAATCTAATTATAAAGAATTTTATAAGACAAAAATAAAGATAAATCACAATCTATTTTATTTCTAATTTTACACAAAAAATACTGTAACCCAAAAAAGTATCATCTCTTCTTCTCTGAATAGATCTAAAGACTTTTTGAATCTGAAAATATTTTCATAGATAAAAAGTTTTTCTGGTTGAATCTTTACCCAAATTTATAAAATCATATCTAAAATACTCATGAAAAAGATCAATACATTATAAAAGAAAGAGAACAACCACCAAATCTAGATTTCTTGAAAACAGACAAAAGAGAACAAATAAAAAACAAACAACAACAAACAAATAGAGAAACTGAACAAGAGGATACAGAAAAAGAGAGAAAGGTGGGTGAAAAAAGGAGCGGTGAAAAGATGTGGATCGCAAAAAGAAATGACCGTAGTGGTAAAAGTATGTTTGACAAAAAGTAAGAATGAAAAAGTAAAAAAAAAAAAAAAAGAAGATGATAGATGGTTAAAGAGGAGAAAGAAAAGAAAAAAAGAAGAGACAAAAAGAAGATTTTTAAAGGAATAGAAGAGCAAAGGAGAATAGTAGAGAAATAGAGAAAAATCACCAAAGTCCAAAATTAAGACGACAACCCTAAAAAAACTTCGTTTTTATTTTTTATTTTTTGCCAGAAGATTGAGAGTGGTTTTTACTATATCTCCTCAATAATTTGTTGTACTTCATCTAGCATAAATAACTTTTCTTTATTATAAAAATTACTTTTTTATATTTATTTTTCTTCTCTCTATCTTTGGTGAGTTCCACTAAAAACGAGTTAAATCTCAATTTGGCCTCTAAAATTTGGCCTGATACTTAGAATGATCCCTACAATTTCGTTGACCCCAATTAAAACTCCCAAATTTATAATTGTGGCTTCAATTTGTCTCTGTGATCATCTCCGTCATCGGAATATTGATCTAGCGCAATTGCATGACATGGTGGACACTACTTAAACGACGGCGCATTGGTTTTGCGCACAAACTCTTTAGAAACCACGCAGTGTAAGGGTTTTCTTGATGTTTGTCAACTTATAATTATTGTAGTGAAAAGAAAGAGAGTTTTAACCCACAAAAAATTGAAACGATATGATTTTCAAAGAATTTAGACATAAAATTAATGTACCGTTGTTTAAATAGTGTCTACCATATTATATAATTACATCAAATTAATATTCTGACAAAAATGATCGCATAAACAAATTAAAATCACAATTACAAATTTAAAATTTTTAATTGGAATCAATAAAATTGTAAGTCTTTCTAAACATCAGAATAAATTTTAGATATAGTTAGTACTGGGGAGTATATACATGTACTATAGATATCCTAAAGCATAGTAGCTAGTAGTGGCTTTTAGGACATTATCTTCAGAGTTCAGTTGCCTTTAGTGCTTGTTTTTGCGGCTATTTATTATTATCTTGTACAGTTATATGAGATTTTATTAGTGAGAGTGGGAAATAAAATCTTTTTCTTGAAAGTAAGAGCCTAGTTTTATCAATGTCGACTAATAGTTGTGTTTGTCTTTTCCAACCATTATCGAATCAGGCTACTTTTCAGTTTTGACTACTTTATTTCTATATTTGTTTTGTTGCATGGGAACTTGGAATTGTATTATGAATTTGTAATATATGATGTTTATGCTAGTTCCTATTATGAAGGATGGAGCCATCAAGTTTTTAATATAGGATTAATTAGCCGATTAGGTAGTAGTATCTGATTTTTCTTTTTTTCCTTTTTTCCTTTTTTTTCTTTTCCTCAATTTCTCATTTTTTTAATTAAATCTAATAACCAAATTAAATTTATATACATACATTTATATTTATTTTTATTTATTTTTTCTTTCTCCATCTTTATTATCATGATCATCATCCTCATCTCTTCTTCTTGTATCTCTCTTTTTTCATTCTTTCTTCTTTTTCTCTTCTTTTTCTTTTTTTCATTTTTTTATTTGATTTTTCTCTTTTTTTATTTTTCTTCCTCTTCTTCTTTCATTATCATTATCTTCTTTTTTTAAATTCAATATTACATAATTAATTTAACGATAAAAAAACAAAAAATTTAGATTAATGACACAAAAGATTTGTTAAAAATAACACCGAAATTTTGTATAAATGACGGAACAATTTTTTAAAGAATAACAAATCTAAAATCTTAATTCATTCAACCAACAAAATAAATATAATTTGGAATAAAAAAAGCAACAATTTGTTACAAATGATACATAAATGACTAGACATCTTATATATCAGTTTAATACAGCTCAATGATAAGAAAAAATGGTTAAAAATTTGGGTGTCACAGTTAAGAAATTTCAATATTAAAATTAATTAAAAACCTTTACGCATCACAGTTAAAAAGTTTTGGTGCTATTTTTGCTAATAAATTATACACAAATCAAAATTCTCATTCTTCTTCTTCTTCTTCTTATTTTACATTTTGATAATTCTTCTTGTTTCACCTACTTAACAAAATCATGTGTCATGGTTAAAAAGTTTCTATCATATTTCTAATAAATTCAAAACTTTTCCTCCTCCTCCTCCTCTTCTTTCTCCTCCTCCTCCTCCTCTTCATGATCATTGTCATCATCATCTTGTTTCACACTCTCATAATTTTTCTTATTTCACCCTCTTAATAAGAACTTGTGTTACAGTTAAGAAATTTTGGTGTCAAAATTAAAAAACGTCTCGTGTCATAGTTAAAAATTTTAGTGCTATTTTTTTGGATAAATTCTGCACAATTTAAAATTCTACATCCTACTATTTTTCTTCATCATCATTTTTTTTTCTTTTTCTTCTTCACCTTCTCTTTTTTGTTTCACCCTTTTACTAAGAATAAAAACAAGAAATAAAAAAATATATCGAAAAATAAAAAATAAAAATACTATAACAACTAAGAAGAGGAGGAGGAGAAAAAAAATACAACAACAATAGCAACAAAAAAAACGATAATGAAAAAGAAAAGCGCAAAAAAGAAAAGCGTGTAATTCACGTACACGTAGTGTGAGTAATTTTTGTTAGATTTAAGTTAACTTGATTAAACTTAATTGACAAAAATATTTAAATATGTAACAGAACTGTACTTTAGTTGTATAAAGATGTTGTTATCTAATTTCAAAGACGACCATCACAATAATATTTATTTATTAGAGAAAAATACTAAAAAAGTTTAAAATAGATAAAAATACATACCAACATTTATAAATATCAAACTATATTCTAAAATCTATTTTTTATGAATAAAAATGTACCTACACAAATTTTGACAACCCACCAAAGCATGAGTAAAATCACAAAATAATATTGTAATATAAACATTGATTTGAAAAGAATAAACTATTATTTTTATTTATAAATATATTGAATATTGATAAATCAATTCAAAAAATTATGAAATCTAACCTTGTATTTAAAAAAAATTAATTTTAATTGACAAAGTTAAACATAAGAGAGTAAATTGTTGTATTTTCTAAAAGATAATATGAATTGGGAGTATCAATGCTTTTTTTATTTTTAAAGTTTATTCACCACATTTTGTTTAACCTTTTCTCCATTAACTAATTTCTTTTTAAAGCGGAACAAAGTACAAGAAAGTAAAGTAAAGCAAAACACTCAGAACTTTGGTGGGATTCTAAGAAGAGCGTGGTGTTGTCAAGTGTCATATATACACGACAGCCTGTCTATTGCATAATGGTGGGTCCTTTCTTCTCGCCGTTTATACGGGAAATTAATATTTCTACTTATTTACCATTGTACCCCTAGTTTCCTTTTTAAGGACCTGGATCATCCATATGATTGGCAACATGCTATAGTCAAATTCCTTTTTTCTAGCTATCATGATTATTATTGGCCCAAATTATGAGAGGAGAACGTAACTAACGACAACATAGATGATTATGTAATTATTGACTTCATCTTAAGCCCTTTCCTTCTTCATGCTACGGATTTTGGTAAAATTTCTATTTTTTAAAAATAATTTATAAAAATTAATTTTTAAAAGTTGTAGTATATATATTTAGTAAACTAAATTAAAAATAATTTTTGATTAATTATTATGATAGTCACAAGTCAAAGAAAATTCTATTACTATGTTCATTTTGAGAATATTCTATTAACAAATATCCGGTAATTATAACCATTAGGAATTTCCAGAGTGAGCCAGTTCAATGGTCATATCCCTATATGCACCATATATATATATATAATTTAATAAATGAGATCTATTAATCTTCATCCAATGAAGACCATTATATATATATTGATCTTTCTGGATTATTAATGTCCTTTTTAATAATCCTATAACCAAGAACAATTTAGATTAAATTATAAAATATTTATCTCTCAATATTATGATCACTATCACAATGATAAATCTGTAAATTTAATCAAGGACCTTATTATATTAACATTTTAATATAATAACAATAACAAATTATTTGACACATGATTGATTGAATTGTGGTCATACTCCTTATTCCCAACAATCTCCCACTTGCACGAGAGCCAATTATGATAGATTGGATCTTGGAAATACTATTATCTCAATAGTACCCCACCTCCACTTGGTGTTTGGAGGAAATGGCGGCTAGTGTTGATGCAAAATTGAGAACTGTGAGAGTTGTGAATAGAGAAGTAGCACCCGATGGTGACGGTGGCGGTAGCAGTGGGGAGGGAGAGGTGCAGCAGCACACCATGAGTAATTGGGGATGATCGTAGCAATGGTGGAGAAAAAGACAATTTGAGAATTTTGAATAGTTTTTTAGGGTTTGGGTACTTCTGTCATGCGAAGGGTATCTTCTGTGGTTACAAGTGTCATTTCTTTCTTATATAGTTACATTTGTTAGCATTTGTATTTTTCATGGGTACATATGGTAATTTATTCATAATAATTATGATATGGGTAAATGACATAAACAAATGAAATGGCATTTAATATTACATGATAGTCCTAAAAGAAGAAACGTTACATGTATGTCCGGATTTGACAATAAACCTATATAAATCAAAACTAATGAATTCGATTTATCCTTCCTCTATATAAATAGTGATGAGTTTGGAAAACTCTAAATTAATATTTGTGATGACTAAACATTATTAAAAATAATTAATTACAAAATTATTAATCTGATTTTCATTTAACATATATTGATTAAATAATTTTGTTGCAGGTTTTAATATTGGGCCGAAAATAAAAAGAAAACTTGATGCAAGCCCAAATTAAAGTTTTCATTCAGCATTAATATAAAATCCTTTTATCCATATGGCTGAATTGTTTGATATGTCACTTGGGCCAGCTTTACTCATTATTGTTTCAAGCCTAAGTGTGAATTTTAATTCAGCTTTGATTCAAAGATTATAATCAACAAAGTGAAGCTGAATTATTATTATTGGGCCAGAATTGATGTTAATTAGCTCAAACTAAGTTTAATGGAAAGATCCATTAACTTGGTCCAATTTGAGAAATAGAGAGAAAGAGCTCCGTGCATGTTTCCACGGGAATCAAATTCACTTTTGAATGGATTTCAAATTTTGTTCTATTATACTTAATGCAGACTTTGAAAAATGGAAAGAGAAAGTGGAGAAATGATGTGATAGCCTTAAGTGCACTACACGTTTCTAGGCTTGGGTTTTGAATCAAATTAATTTATCTCACTCTCTTTCCTATCTTCACTAAAGAACATTTTCTCTCTCTAATCTCTCTTTCTTCCCTTCGGTCATATCACAGGAAATTATGGAAGCTAAGTTGAGCTACCAAAAGGAAGAAGAAGCTACATGCATCAAGACCATCAAGCTGATGGCAAGAAAAAGAAAAAGAAAAGTATGTCGTGGCTGAGATTTTCACCAAATATGGTTAGATTTGGTGAGGTAATCTTGAGCTCTTCATGCTCAAAAAGGAAGAAGAAGATTCGGCCAGCAAGGTGAAGATTCTTGGAGGCATGGCTTGTCTTTGATTCTGCTCAACCACCACAGGAAGTAGCTAGAGTGGCGAAGTGATGGAAGAGGCAGAGATTAGAGCAGATGAAGCCATCATCATCATGAAGAATCAAGGGCCAGAAATCCATCTTGGAGAGCAAGCCAATGATGGAGCGCCCGGATTGATGAAGGGTGATGACTAAGGAAGAACTAGAGGTATTTGCATGTTGGGTTTTGCATGAGTTACCTCTTCTCTCTACGTGGCCGAACCGGTTTGTTTTGCATGGAGAAGAAGTTAAGCTTGGTTTGTTTGGTTTTAACTGTGGAGGCTTCACTCTTCTATAAAAAGGGTGAACATCCATGATTTGAAGCAAGGAGACAGTGTGAGAGTGCAAGGCACAGGGTTCTCAGAGCTACTTGAGCTAACATAAGTTCTTCTCCTTCAAAGTATTCTGTTTTATATTTTTTCTGTTTAATTTTGTCATGTCTTGAGTCTCATGGAAAAAGGCAAACAGTGAGGTTTGTATGAAAAAGCCATAGAGCGGAAAAAGGCAGAGAGTGCAAAATTAAAAGAAAAAGCCATAGATGTCTTAGAGTTCCTTTGTTCATCTATGTTGTGTTTCATGATTCTGTGCGAATCCCCTTGTAAGTTGGGTTAGCACTTTACAATTTGTAATCTGGAAGATTATAGTGAAATTCCATCATGTTTGTGATGGAGACTGGATGTAGGCTGCACTGCACTTAGCAGCTGAACCAGGATATATCTGGGTGTAATTTTCTTTCTCTCCTACTCCATTTCTGTTTCTACTGCACAGGAGCAAAAATTAAAAATGTCTCGTGCCAAGTGACGAGACAAAATGAAAAAGTCTCGTGGCTAGGGACGAGCTAAAAACAGAAAAGTCTCCTCTGAGTTCAGAAAGTGTTAGCAAGCAATAAAAGGGGGCTAAGATTCAACCCCTCCTTCTCTTAGCCACTTAAACCATCAAATAGAATCAAATGAATTCGATTTAGCCATGCTAGTAATAAATTAAAACAGGTAGATTTGATTTACTAGGAGAGAACGCTGCAGTATATAAATCAAAATAAATAGGTTCGATTTACAATGTGTGACACAACATTATATAAATTGAAGCTAATGAATTCGATTTATATATGTATGGAGCTAATGTTATAAGTCGAATTAAATAAATTCGAATTAGTAATAAGACTTACCTATATAAATATGATCAGAATGTTAAATCCTCATCAAAGTGGAACTCACAATGGCTAGTGAGGATAAGTTTTTAGTTTTTGCCCACTATAGAAGAATAATTAAGGAAAAAAATGCAAGAGGAAATAAAATTTACTGATAAGAATCCGTTGAGTATTTTTATCAAATCTTCTACGAGTTTTGTTGAGTTTCAGAATACTATAATCTAAAAACTAGGACTGCATGCCATGAAATGGGTGGAGAAATTATTTTTATAGAATTTCAATTTCTGTTGTACAAGATGGTGGGAAGTACAACTTCTTTGTGATAGATAGTGACGAAGATTTGCAAGTTTTGTTTCACTGTCATTGTCAATTTTCTGAGATGAGGACCCATAAGCTATTGGCCAAGCTTGGAAATGTGGTCTGTAGTTCAGGATGATCAAATCGAAATCCTTAATCTATAGCAATGCCATGAACCTTTAATTCAATGCCTGTTGGTGCCTCTTCATTTGTGCATGTCATTGCACTTGAGACAGTTTTGGTGGCATCTCTGTCCTTCGCAATTCATCTAAACCGCGATGATGATGGACAAATAGGGGATAATCGACCTTTTAGTCAGCTTACTATTGCGATGATTGGTACTCTTGTTATGATTCCAATTTTTGGAGAATGTGGAGAATCAAATGGTGTTTAAACAATGACCATGTACCGTAAACGTATCAACAAACATAACATATTTAAACATCAAGTACCTCAATACCAAAGGCTAAGGAAAGACGTCAAATCCATCAGACCTAAAACTTGGGAATCGTCAGAAGATTCATGATTGAAGGAGCTGCAATGGACCGGCCAACTTAATAACGTTTCTGTTGGCCACATGGCACATACATCGATATAACCATGAAAGAGCAGCGGATCTTCAGCTATATCTGTCCATCTCCTCTATCTACATACGGTAGCCACCGAATGTGAAGACATGTACTAGACCCTTCACCGAAGAGCTGAGTGGATAACAGCATCATGATGTATGCCCTTGCATACCTCCTAACTGTATCCTCGTCTGGGCCCTGAGGAAGCTCACTGAATGTATCCTGCATCCAAGTGCACTTCACAGTGAATTTGTCGATGCAGTCCGGAGGAGGTAAGACTTAATAATAAAATACTCTAACCACCATTTTTAGTTTAAAATTTCTAACTAACGCTTATAATCAAATACTCTAAGCGACTTAATATTACTGATATTTTTTATCTATCTTAAAACAAATTCATTTACTAACTTCTTCATTGATGCTTCCAGCATTATGAGCAACTCTGTCCAACAGATAGATACGATCCAGGTCGTCCTCTATGTCCGCAGTTTTGAATCTTGTGGTGTTGTTGCCTAACTTTTCTCTCTAAAGCGCGTTTTGGAGGTGGAGAAAATTGTGAATTGTAATTCGAAACAAGTGAATTCAAATTGTATATATAGGTACACAACTAGTAAATCGAATTTAGTTCATTCGATTTACCTAGGACTTCATTTCTTATATATCGAAACTACTCAGTCGATTTACTATGGACTATAAATCGATACATTTTGATTCAATTTACTATGAACCTTAAATAAAAATTCATTGATTCAATTTACTATAAACTAGTTTATTATCACGGTTTTTCATAATAAATTGAAGCTACTTTGTTTGATTTACTAATGTACTTACTAATTTAAATCCAATTAATTTAATTTATACTGAGAAAGTGTAAATCAAATATAATTAATTTGATTTATATAAATAAATAAATAAGACATGCATATAACCTGTTTGCATTTATGATATTCATATAATATTAGCTTCTATTTTATTTGTTTAGGTGAATTACCCTAATAATTATGCAAATTTGTTACTTTTTATTGACATTTATTAAGAATATAAAATACAAGTTTTTATATCTTCATATATTCAATATTGTAAAAACAAAATGATTTATTTTTATATTGTGAACAAGTGTTATTAAAATACTTTTTAGTAAGATTTTTCTTTAATATTTTTAGTAGATTTAGATATAGTAAAAAATGTAGAATATTTCTATATACCACCTAAAAAAGGTTATGCAGGATATATTTTTTATCAATATAAAAATGTATTGAATTTTATTAAAAAACGAACAATAATATTTGGTTCACACGTCACAACAAAAAACAGTTCATGCAACTTGAGAAAAAATTACATTATTTGCCTCAGTTCTGGATTTCTAAAAGGACATTCAAACATGCTACTGTATATGTCTTAGAATTTCAAGACGCTGGTCTATTTTTCATTAACAATTTATTTTAATTTTTCTGAAACCACACACACCTACCCCATATTATTAAAAGAACACTAGTGCTTCTTGGTATAAAAAATATTAAAATACTTCAAAAAATTTCACACGAACCATTACTGAAAGAAGCTTATTACAGATGCATTGCATCTTAATTACTTTCACAAATTCTGAGGCCCGCATGCATTCGTGACATAATTTAATTTAGTATTGACAACAATGGGGGACAAAGAGACTGTAATGCTTTTAATTTCATCTTCTAGTGTGAAATAATGCACGATTAATGTTGAATACCTTTATACATATATCTAATTACAAAATATTATACGAATAAAAATAATTATATTTTATATTAATTATATTGAATAATTATAAAAAAATATGATTGTACAATAGTATAAAATGTTTTATACTATTAATGTATTAAAATTAAATTAAGTGAAATAATTTAGAGTGAATATTCAATTCGACCTCTAACAATTATCTCAAAAATACTATAAAGTTTTTAATAAAAAATATTCAATTCGATTTTTGAATTTTATTTTTATGAAACTGATTAGTTTCTGTATAAAAAAATAAAAAAATATTAAAATTAATTAGTCTCATAAAAATAAAATTCAAAAATTAAATTAAATATTTTTTATTAAAAATTTTATTGTGTTTCGAAATAATTATTAAGTACGATTTAAAATTTTTTTCAATAATTTATAATGACTTGGAACGTGATGAGAAGTGATGACATTTGATGGTGATGCATAGTTTACAACAAGGCTTCATTTCATGTATTGGACTATTCGCCGCTCTAGGTTGTGAAAATTGTGAGCTGGTGATGCATTTATATAAATGCAACTAATAATTATTCTAACAATCATCATTTGACTTGAATTGAAACAATCAACCACCTTTTAAAATATACTACATACATATACAACTATATTAATGCAACTAATTATTCCCATTAAAACAAGGTAAATATTCCACAAGCACTTATTATCATTCCATTATTATATTCTTGTAGTTTCCTTAAATTATTCTTTGAATACTAATGCAACCTTAATAATTAGAATAATGTTTTGCTAAATAGTATATATTTTGGATTTTACTATACCGTGAAAAAATATTTTACTAAAAGTTATTAGAAATATAATTTATTTTTTTATATTTTTAATATACTAAATACATAAAAAAACTTTTAAAAGATTTATTATTATTATATTCTTAAAATATGTCAAACGACACAAATTATCTATATCCTAGTATTTTAGTACTTGTTAAAAAAAATTATAAAATATAAGTTTTTAATTTATTATTATTGAAACTAAATGCACAAATTAAAATTATTATTAGTAAAAAAAATTAATATTTTATTTTAAATAAATACACAATAATTATATTAGAATCTAAATTTTGTATATTTTTTAGTAATAATTTTTTAGTAATTTTAATATATGCTTTTAGAACACATGTAAACTAAATTATTATTATTATTATTATTATTATTATATTTTCAGTAGGAGAAAACAAAACTAGTGATGTATCTGGATAATTTAAATATTAATTTTGCTACGTTACCAATAACATTGCTGCTAACTTTATGTATGTATTTATTAGATGTGTCTCTTTATACATGTGTTTAAAATATAATAATTAATTATTATTGACAATAAATTAACAAATAGTATATTAATACTCTATATTTTTCCTTCAAATATTTTTTTATTTATGGTACAAATTATTATAGAGCATGTGAATGCGATGACAATCTTGCAATTACTTCAAGAGAGACCAGAAAAACCACAGGATACGAAACGGCAGTGAATTTTTTCTAAGCTAAGTTTGCGACAGAAATAAATAAATTCTGGTGTTTGAATTTTCAAAATATATACGGATATTATAGATTTATAGTACCAAACAAATTAAATTAAACATTGAATAGTATTATATATGTTACAAGTCACAATTAAAGAACCCGGAGAATTGGAGAAAGGTCAGCACCTTTGGGAGAAATAAATTGGACAGAATACTAATAATTAATACTCCTTCACTCCTTTGTCTGCTATTATATGTCTTTTATTGAGATGCTATTTTATACCTAAAAACTTTTTTTTAAAAAAAGAAATGTTATTTTAGATTTTTAATATAGTATTTTTTAATATTTTAAAATTTTATTCATAACTATACAATATCTATTAATTAACTTCCTATACTTGTAATACTATACAATTTGTTAAGCTGAATATTTCTGCCTTAAAAGATAACAAATATTTATTAAAAATATATTTAATGTGTATTTCAAAAATATATAACCGCAACTCCTCATTATTAATGTTAAATATAACATTTTAATTATTATTCTAAATAACATTAAATAATTATAATTGTCCGCATTATTAGATGTGCATTAGAAGTATTAATGAACCAACCATAGACTATGTATATAGAAAATTCAGAAATATTATGGTCAAATTTTTTATGAATATTAGTTAATATTTAATCAATATTTTATTTTTATATTATTAATACTTCGAATTTATAATTTAAGATTTAAAATTTAATATTCAATGTTTAGAGTATTAGCCAAGTGTTATCTAAATACTAAAATTTGTTGATTATATAGTATTGTTTTAGAAAATTAACTATCAACGGGTCTTTGTATAAAATACATATTAGGTATTTATAAAAAAATATATCATTCAACTATAATATATCATATTGTTTTACTATAACATTTCAAATACCGGTTAATTTTTAATATTTAAAAAAAATTGTTAACCAATTTATGATAAAAGACATTGGTTCACAAAAGAGACAAAATTAAACGATTTCTTTTTGTTACATTAAATAAATTTTTTGTTGTTCATATTTTTTAGTTCGGTAGATTAATGACTAATTTGTTGCGGATTAGAATTCTATATAAAAATTTATAGTCGGTTAATAGATTATAACATGTACAAAGTAGAATTTAAATTTCAACATTTATGTCAGCAAATTAGTGAACTAAGAGTCAATGAGTTATAGTTGAAATGACATAATATCTTCATTCTCACCTAAAAGGTTATGAGTTTGAATCTTTCCTATTCTCAGTAAATAAAAAATTAGTGAACTAACAATTAAATCAGTCTAGTTAATACATTAAATATTGGTGAATTATAAGGTACAGATGTAAGTTTACAGATGTTTTCTTTAATAGGATAAAAGAGAAATTGATAAAGGTAGGATCCATATTTTGAATAACAATAAATAATAAAAAATAACTATAAAAGGAATTTATATTCTCTCTCTATACCACCCCAATCTGTATAGTAGAGTGCCTCTTAAATATTTGGTGAATGTTACGATGCCTATCACTTTTTATTTAAGTTACTAAAAAAGGTAAATAAATAATATTTAATAAATTTTATATAATTTATTTTTTATTTTAAACATTTTATTTTTTATTTTAAAAGAGAAGTTAGACAATTTAGGTACCATAACAAAGACACCGTATAACTCACCTAAAATACTTTATTCCGCTTTTTCTTTTTCATGTGAGAGAGAGAGGAATATATCTCACAATGATGTGAGAAGAGATGAATTTTACGCTGATATGGCTTAAACAACTCGGTGTCTCCAATATGTTTCATTTTTTAAACCAACAATCACAAATCAGACGGTCCGATTTGTGATTTCAAAAATAAAAGAAAATTTAATGTTAAAATCGAACCGTCTGATTTTTATTTTTAAAAATAAAAAAAAATAAAAATACAAATCGGACTCTTCGATTTATAGTTTATTTTTTTTAAATAAATCGGATCTTTCGATTTGTAGTTTATTCTTTTCTTCAAACGAATCGGATCGTCCAATTTAAATAAAACACAAAGAGGGGGTATTGAAATATTGAATGATGAAAGTATGAGAGGACATGAAGGAAGAAAGACCAATTCATGAAGAGTGAGAAACAGAAACTACCATTTTCTATTATCTTGTGAATGTGAATGTGAGTGACTCTACACTTCTCTGCTTCCTCCCTGCCTCTTCATTAATGTCACCTCTTTCTCACATTTTCCAAGGTGCTGTTCCCTTCTGCTACTGCCTCTTTCTTTCTTTCTTTCATTCTTTTCTCCTTCCATGTTTCACACCAATTATTTATTTATTTTTAATTAACTAAGTTTTCAAAGTGTACTCCAATCCTTCATCAAATTCTGTGCATGATGCTCCTCCAACTTGCTTCAATCACATATTATGTTTTGCTTCTTCCGTCTTTGTTTTTCATGTTCATCCCAACCACCTATGAACTCCAATCAGATCAGACTCAAGCTTTGTTTCAACTCAGGAAATTACTTGAATACCCTTCCTCTTTGCAACCCTGGCAAAATTACAATGCTGACCTCTGCACCCTTTTTTCATCCCCAAATTTGACCGTTAAATGCGACCATGATTCAGTAACGGAGCTCAAAATCATGGGTGATAAATCTCTCAAGCCATCAACTTTTGATGGATATTCTATTCCCAATCATACACTTAGCCTGAATTTCTCCATTGATTCATTTTTCACCACACTAACAAGGTTAACGAGTTTAAGGGTTCTTAGCTTAGTGTCCTTAGGGTTATGGGGGCCACTACCTGAAATAATTCACCGTTTGTCTTTGCTTGAGGTTTTGGATTTGAGTTCAAATTTCTTGTTTGGTGCTTTACCACCAAAAATATCCACCATGGTAAAGCTTCACACTGTAACACTTGATGGAAATTACTTTAATGCCACTCTGCCTGATTGGTTTGGCTCTTTCTCTAATCTAACAATGTTGAGTTTGAAGAGCAATCAATTCAAGGGTCAATTCCCTGTTTCACTTTGCAAAATTGAGACACTTGAAGTTATTTCCATGCCCCACAATGAGTTGTATGGTGAATTGCCTGATTTAACTGCTCTAACTGCTCTACATGTTTTGGATTTAAGGGAAAACAATTTAGATTCTCAACTACCAATGTTCCCCAAATCAGTAGTCACAGTTCTGTTGAGCAATAATTCCTTACATGGAGAGATTCCTAAGCAATTTGGTGAGTTGGTTCATCTTCAGCATTTAGATCTTTCATCAAATTACCTAAGCAGGGTGCCACCACCTTCCTTGTTCTCCTTGCCAAACATTAGTTATTTGAATTTGGCAAACAATGTGTTAAGTGGTTGCATTCTGGGGAAGCTTACTTGTGGCGGCAAGCTCGGCTTTGTGGATATTTCTGGTAACAAGTTAAATGGTGGACTACCTTCTTGCTTGGCCAATACATCTGATAGTAGAGTTGTTAGATATGGTGGAAACTGTTTGTCTATCGACAATGCTGGTTCGCACGCTCAGCGGAGAGGGTCTTATTGCGAAGAATCTGGCTTGGGGTGGAAGAAAGTCAAGGCGTGGAAAGTAGCGGTGGTGGTGGCCATGGTTGTTGGACTTGTGATTGTGATTCTTGTGTCTGGAGTTTTCATGTGTAAAAAATGTCATCAGATTCAGAGGAAGATAATTAGGCATGACTTGTTGCCTAAGATTCTCCAAGGAAACTCCACCACAGGGGTTTCCTCTGAAATCCTTGCAAATGCGAGTAAGTGCATTGCTTAGTAAGTACATTGATTAAGTTTTTTAGGTCTTAATTAATTGGAGTTACAATTCTAATAAAAAGTATTTTGTTAATTCTTGTTTCTTTTCAGGATTCATTTCTCAAACAGTGAAACTTGGGTCGCAAACTACTACGACCTGTCGGCAGTTTTCAATAGAAGAGTTGAAGGAAGCTGCAAGAAACTTTGACATGTCAACTTATGTTGGTGAAGGCTCCATAGGGAAGGTACCTTTCTTCAACAACTCAATCTTTTCTTATTTTGTTTTCAAAGATTATTTCAGTTTGCTACAAAGTTGCAAGGTGGTAAGTCCTTTTCAAGATTATATCATTCATAAAACCAAAACAGAATAACTATTTTGTCAAACTCGTTCTGTATCTTAATTGGAAATTCCATTCTTAATTTGCTATTAATTTTCAGCTTTACAAAGGTAAACTAGAGAACGGATCCCACGTGATGATAAGATCGTTGGCTCTGTCGAAAAAATGCTCAATTCAAAATCTTAAAGCCCGGTTGGATTTGCTCTCAAAGCTTCAACACCCAAATTTGGTTAGCCTTTTGGGTCATTGTATTGAATTCCAGGGACATGATGATTCTAGTTCCAACAAACTCCATCTTGTGTATGAGTATGTGCCAAATGGAAATTATCGGAGCTATTTGTCAGGTCAGAATGCCAGTATTATAGTATATATATCTGGATGAATGCATCAGTCTAATCGTTAGTCCAAACTCCAAACTTCCAAATTATAGTGCTGATTTATTTTGTATATGATAGCTTTCTGCCTTGAAGATTGACTTCACTAATCTTGCTTCATTCAAACATGCAGAGTTTTCATCAGGGAAGGCACTTAAGTGGTCTGATAGACTTGCAATTCTAATTGGAGTTGCTAAAGCTGTGCATTTCTTACATACCGGTGTCATCCCTGGTTGTTTCGAAAACCAGCTAAAGACAAAGAATGTTTTACTTGATGAGCATCACATTCCAAAATTAAGTGACTATGGAATCGCGATCATTCGAGAAGAAATAGACAAGCATGAGGTATGTTTGCTGTGAAGTCATTATAGTTGTTTAGCAATCATATAACATGATTGATTGTTGAGTGATTCTGCTGCTTTCTTTGTGTTGCAGGCAAAGGGAGAGAAACTAAAATCATGGTATGATACTACAACCTTTATTTCTTTACTGTTTACTTGGTATCACTGATATTAGGTGTGGTTCGCAAAATGTTTTCGTGTATGATAAATGTGAAAACATTTTGCAAACCACACACTCCAATATAGAGTGATGACATCAAAGAACCATTCCCTCATGCTTATTGCTTAGTTTTCACTCTTCCAGCATTTGCTTACATATTCAGATCTTGCATTTGTTTCCTTCAAACCACATTGGTCCTCATTGGCCCCTACCTCTGCCATTACCATTTTTATGATTAAATTATTTTCAGTAGATGGAAAATAAACTTATCAATTTTCCCTTTTTATCTTGTAGCCAGAGGACAAAGATGGAGAGTGATGTTTATAATTTTGGGTTCATATTGCTCGAATCACTTGTTGGACCGATAGCAAGCGATAAAGGAGAAACATTCTTTGTAAATGAAAAGGTAAAAAAGAAATTCAAGAATAAATGTTTTTTCTGTTTTCTTTTTATTTTTCTTATTCGAAAATTGGTTAATAAACTCTGCTACTTGTGAACAACAATAGGCTTCCTTTGGCAGTCAAGATGGTAGAAGAAAGATTGTGGATCCATTAGTACTGACCACTTGCTCTCAAGAGTCATTGTCAATTGCAATATCTATAACAACGAAATGCATATCGCCGGAATCTTCATCCCGTCCCTCTTTCGAGGATGTTCTATGGAACTTGCAGTATGCTGCTCAAGTTCAAGCTACTTCAGAGGCGGATCAAAAATCAGATTCAAACATGATAGGTCCAAGTTTGTAGGACTCACATTACCATAACTTAAGGTAAAATAGTGATGCATGATGTCAATCTCAGTGCAAATGTAAAGGATATAGTTGTAAAAATGTTTCCTCCTGTTTCTTCAGGTTTTTCTAGATTATGATAGAGCTTTGTTATATAGGATTCATACAAGTTTTTAGGGACTAGAAAAGTAGGAGAATTCAAGAATTTGAACAAGGACTGGTAGGTTGAAGGTCCTAACGACAGTGTATTTCTAATATTGGTGTGCTTATGTTGAAAAATAAATTGTATATTTATCATATTTATGTGTTAAACTTTTATTATATACTTTTATGTTGTACATTTAGCATTACTCAATGTAAAATTGGAATTCAAAGGAAAAAAAAACACCATTAAAGTTGAAGCAAAATGGAAAAAAGTATAGTTCAAGCACAAAGAAAATTCATATTTCATAAGATGAACCTCATTCTTGTGTTATTGTTTCCTGAGCATAAAACTCAATTAGCCAAAGGAAATACTGAAATAGTTCAATGTATTGTCAACTTAATTAGGAAAGGAGACATGTCAAATCCTATTTTAATTTCAGACAGATGTATTCCATCTTTAATTAAATTACCTAAAAGAAATATTTCTTATAATTTCAATCTTGAAGTGGACATCCCAACCCCTCAATATATATTATTTTTATTTATGTTGAATATAATGTATGATTCATGGCATCTGTGTCCCAAAATATAGTTAGGTGCGATCATTAGTTTTGGAAGAGAGAATAATATATATTCTCTTACAAAACAATTAAACATGTACTTCAACTTAGGATCAAACTATTATTTAATAATTGACTACTATTGGTTTTCTATAGTTTGGATAATGCAGCTTTTGCAAGTTAATAGTTTCAAAATAGTTTATTTTTGGTTTTGGAAAATAGTTTGTTATTTGCTTCAAAATATTCATACAATAGTAGTATTGACTTGTTATATCAAAATGAAAACCGCAAAATGTTTAATTAACAAGTATTCTATAAGAGCACTTAGCTTGTTATTGTGACCATGTTAAATATAGAAAATTTCAATTTAAAGACTAGAGATTTATATAAATTCTTTTATCTATTGTATATAAAAGAAGATTGAGTATGAAATAGGTTTTTTTATCCATCAATTTCCAAATTAATTATGTCATTTTTTCCGACAGCAGAAAATAGTCTCTTTTAATATCATTGTACTTTTTTTTTTAAAACTGTTATGTGATGAATTAAAACTACTAATAAGTAATATTTATTTATTGATTAAATTAATAATTTAAAAAATAAAAAAGAACTTTAGACATATTAAGCCACTAGACAATAATAAATAAAGTAAACTAGAGTGAGACCCGCTTCAATGCGCGAAGAGGTAGATTATTTATATTATATAGTATATTTTAATAAATGTTATATTAAAAATATTTTAGAGAACATATTATAAATAGATTTTGAATTTATTTATTTTTAGAGTTATACAAAACTGTATTAATGGTTACACTTTGTCTTTTCTTGTGGTTTTTTTGTTTGTAAATAATTAAAAAAATAAATGAATGAGAATGAAAAACATATAAAAATATTATATTAAATTTAAGGAATTTTTGACAATTAGTATGAGAGATTAAGAAATGAAGAATAGTAAGAGTCTTAATATGTATAAGTTGTAGAATTTAAATATTTGTAACTGAAATTTTTTATAATTATTATTATTATGACACTTTTATTGTATGTTTATTACATTTAATTAGTATTTGATGTTTTAATTGAATAATAATAGATAAGAGTTTTTTGTTTTAATTTTCTTAAAACATGTTACTAAATAGTGATTGATTGATTTTTATCTTTTGTCAAATCATTAGAATTGCTGATGTGACATCATTAACAAAAAAAACATGACTTAAACTTATTATAAAGAGAGTTAGTATCAGCTTTTATATATTATAAATAGATTGAAACTAAAGTTTAGGCTACGATATATGGCTAAACCACCATGACTACTTTATCATCGTCATAAGTTAAAGTGGCCATTTTTATTGATGGGTTCTGTAGGTAATTATGGTTATCGTGATTAGTGGTTACTGTCTAATTATTTGAAATTGTTCAATTTTGTTAGTTATAACTTATTTAATGAGTTAGAATATTACATTTTAAACAATTTATTATAAGAACAAAATATGTAAGATTACACATATACGATTAAATTATAACCAATAAAAATATAATGTTTGAAAAAAAGATTAGACATAACAAAATGTTATAATAATTAAGATAGATAAAGTTATAATTTCATCAAGTAGAATTTTTTTTTTTGAAAAAAATTTAAGAATAATATTAAACGGGATTGTCCTTCTCTTTATACAGTTATTTTGTTTTTTTTTGTTTAACTTATTTAAATCATAAAAAAATATAAAAATAAGATTTAGCTAATGTTAATGCTATTAATTAAAAAAATATATGAATAAGATATACCATTTAAAATTTCAATGTATTTATTTTTATTAATTAAAATAAAAAATTCAAAAACTTTTACTAACAATAACATTAACATATACCATTAGAATACATATTAATTAACTTTAACAAAACATTCAAACTATCATCATATTTATGCACTTTTTTTTTGTTGCACACGCTATTTTTTAATTTAATAAATTAAAAATTAATCTATTATAAATTTAAATTTTATTTAAAAATTTGTTATTGGTCAATAAATTATTATATATAAAATAAGATTCAAACTTTCAACATTTACTTAAACGAACAAGTGAACTGAATATTACACCAAATCTAAATTGGTTGGCAAATGGCAAAACGTGTAAACTATGGGTGTATTGCTGTTGTCAAAGACGACCGTTGTGTATAAACGACGCATATTGGGTGCGTGTAAGTGGTGGCGTGTTGTTCACGCGCGGTTTAGTAGAGTAACCAATACCACCAATCTTCTGTAACTTCAACAAATCCAAGTCTAACTATGAGTCACCAAATTAAAGCAACTCTCATAACATGATCCATTGCAATTAGCATAGAGTAAAACTCTGGAAAAAAATATGCTCTAAAATTAGCATATAGTACAACTCTCATGTTTTTTTTATAAGTATGTTGAAGTAGAGGATAAGCTTCATAAAAAAATGAGGAGGGACGACATTGTAAAGATAAACTATCTACATTCAAGAAAAATTCTACTTCCAATACATAAATAGCATTACTTTATATTGTAGGTCCACATAATTTCTGGCGAGGTATCAACATCTTGGAACGTGGTGATTTCATAGTTTACACCAAACGAAGTGGTTTTGTCATCTACCAAATAATATATCATGTTCTTGGCCAACAAAATTAGCCTACCCATTCCTTTTTTTCAAACTAAAATAATGTTCGCAGAGTAACATATTATATTAACAAAAAATATTGAACATAAATATCAAATATGTACTATGCATTTCAATTTCAGAAATTTTATTGTCCTTCTCTTAAGATGTTATGCATTTTAATTTTAAATATTTTAGATAAAGTGAAAACTCAAGTGCAGTTCACATTAAGTTGATAGTTGAAAATATTAAATAATTTGAATAATTTAATTAAATTTTTATCTAACAACTGTAATTATCAACTTAACGTGAAATTGAGTACATCTGAATTTTTACCTTTAGATAATTAATAACTTTTAGAGATCAATATTTTTAGTATTTTTAACTATTATTTAGTCAGCACAAATACTAAATTATTTTTAATAAATAAATTTTATAAATTTATATATGCAAACTTTGAAAAAATACGAGTACAAATTGTATTGATTCATGTGTACAAAATTCTAATAAATATAATGTGAAAACTTAGGTGCAGTCGACTTCACATAAAGTTGATAGCTGAGAGTCTTTAGATGAAAATTAAGTTAAAAGTTAAAACAATCAAATCATCTAACTACTCTCAGTTATCAACTTCACGTGATAGTTTTCAACCAAATATAAATACAAATTATATACTTTGTAAAACATTTATAAATATGGATGCAATAATATTTTTATTTTTAAATTTTATATTTTTCTTTGTTAGCACTACCAAATGTCTCTTTGCTTTGCATCATGGTATGCATGTTATACACCAAACAAACATTAGTGTGTATATATAGAAGCGATGTGCCTTAGAAGTTGCAGGTGAAACTGAAAAAGGAAAAGTGAAATAGAGTCAAGAATGTATGAACAAAACAGAAAAAGATAAAAGACCATAGAATGCACCTGCAGTCACGTGTCAGTTATGGCAAGCTTTCTGATTCTACTACCACCAACTCTTTTTTCCTGGTAAAATATATAAAAACTCTACTAGCTCTTCTGTTTTAAAAAATTGTTAAGAACATTATTTTCTTGTAAATTGTGTCATGTATTGATAGTTCTCATGGCGATTTTTTCATCAGATCAGAGTGCTAGTGATTACTTGACATAACAAGCCATGGTTCTAGGCATGAAAGCTAAGAACAGAAGAAGTGGAAGCATTCAAATTGATTACCTCATTCATCTTAAGGAGATTAAGCCATGGCCTCCAACACAATCCCTAAGATCCCTTCGTTCCGTACTCATTCAATGGAAGAATGGAGAATCTTCATCCGGTTGTACCAAACTCGTTTCTCCTTCACTCGGTTCCGTTATCGGCGAAGGTAAAATCGAATTCAACGAGTCGGTTAAGCTTTCTGTTACGTTGTTAAGGGACGTGGCTGTTAGAGGCGGTGATGCTGACGTGTTCCAGAAGAATCTCTTGGACCTGAACTTGTACGAACCGCGACGCGAAAAGTCACAGTTGTTGGCATCTGGAACCATAGACTTGGCAAATTTTGTGATGCATAAGGAGAGATTCGAAGTTACTGTGCCTATGAACTGCAAGAGGAGCTACAGAAACACAGATCCGCCATTGCTGTTTGTTAAGATTCAGCGAGTAGAAAAGAGTCGCGGTAGCTCTTCCTTGAAGGACAGGTTTTCTACAGAGGATTGCAAGGAAAGAAACAATAGTAATGGTGGAGGCTCTGTTTCGGATTTGATCAGTGAAGAATATGCTGAGGAAGCTGAGATTGCTTCTTTCACTGATGATGATGACGATGAACACTCCTCACATTCATCGGAAAAGGTACGTGCGATTTCGCCCGCAGTTAGCATAGATTTGTGTATAAATATACGTGTAATTTAATTTATTTTTAATGTATATTTTAAATTTTAATGTGTATTTTATACTGCTGTTATTGATTTTAATGTGCATTTAATATAGTTTAAAAATGTTTTTTAATTTTGTAACATAATAATTGAAATTTAATTTGGCAGAATGGGGCAGATAGACAAATTTACAATACAAGTATGTATGAGAAGAAGAATTCCTTGGCTTCTGATGCTTCCGTATCTCACTCTCTTAACCTTAATTCACTATCAACTCAAGAACGTGTTCTGGCACGTGCTGATTCAGATTCTTCATCCTCATCTTTAGTTTTTAGTTTTGATCTGAATTCTAAAAGCAGGACAAGAAACAGTGAAAATGAAAATTTGGATCAGAATGTTCATGAAAAGGTGGCTGCAGATGTTCAAAGGAAGAGCAAAGAAAATGCTTCTATCATTATTAATTCAGGGAACACATTATCTCAAAGTAGTAGTGTTTACAAAGGCGAGAATCCTAGCTACGAAAACTGTGATAATTGTGAAAGCAATGAGAAATTAAATGGGAGATATGAGAAAGGAGATGAACAATTGGTAGCACAAGGTCCCAAAGATCAAGTCTCATTTGATAGTACTAAGGATTCTACTGACAGACTAAAGATCTTGCAGCTTGCGCAATCCCCGGCAGACTCGGCTTGGAAAACTGGATTGTTTGGTACAAATCACTATGTTGAAGTAAAGGAAAATGGTGGTCTTGGAGATTCAAGAAATAATGGAGGGAATGTCCGAAAGGTTTATCCAAAAGCAACAAGAAATGGTTGTTTAGATGGAAAAATGGAGCACTTGGAAATGAAGATAAAGAAGCTTGAAGGAGAGTTAAGAGAAGCAGCTGCTATTGAGGCTGCTTCGTATTCAGTGGTTGCTGAGCATGGAAACTCCATGAGTAAGGTCCATGCGCCGGCTCGGCGCCTTTCCAGGCTGTATCTTCATGCTTGCAAAGAAAATATTCAAGGAACAAGATCTGGTGCTGCTAAAAGTTCTGTTTCTGGATTAGTACTTGTTGTGAAGGCTTGTGGAAATGATGTCCCAAGGTATTTTTTAGGATTATTTATTATTTCATTTTTCATTAATCTATCAGTTGACCTAACTATCTGAAACCAAAATAAAAAGGTTTAATTACTCTATTAGTCCTTATAGTTTTATTGAATTTTCAATTAGGTTCTTATACTTTTTCTTTTTTAATTGAGTCTCTATACTGCTTTTAAATTTATAATTAGATCTTTCTTAATGTAAAAAATATTAGAGTTAACTGAAATTTCTCTGCATATGAAAGGTATCTATAATTAAGAATTTAATTAGATCTTTGATTAGATAATTTTTGGAAAAAATATTTTATTAATTTTAACATTTTTAATATGAAAAGGACCTATTTTTGTAAAAGTATAAAGACCTAATTACAAATTGAGGAGTGTTAGGGAGCCAGCAGATTCTGTGATTTGTAGCCATCAATTAGCTATCAATAGTATTTTTAATGGTGTGAGATTTTATCTAATGGTGGAGAATTATTTATTTTTCTTTTGCTGATTAAGTGCTGACAAGATTTTGATAAAAGTACTTGTCTCTAGACTTTCTCTTCCAAATTTGGTAAAACTATAAATAAGAATGAATATTTTGCTGCTATAGTTTCATCATAAATTGTCGCAACTAATTGAACTCTAGTTTCATCTGGGTACAGGTTAACATTTTGGTTGTCTAATACAATAGTGTTGAGAACAATTGTAAACCAATCCATCAAAGATTCAGTTCAATCAAATAATTCTGGAGTTACCCGCGGAAGGAAATGCAACGGTGACTTGTACGGCAAGATAACCTCCACGGCTACGAGATTGAAGGGATACCACCCTGCAAAAAATGAACATAGAGCAATAGGCTATGCAAGTTTTGGTAACTGGGAGGATCCACAGGTGTTCATATCAGCACTGGAAAAAGTGGAAGTTTGGATCTTCTCTCGCATTGTTGAATCTATCTGGTGGCAGGTAAATGCTGATCTTATCTTTTCTTTCGCCTCCAACAACCTTAATGCTGCAATGCTTGGTGAAATTTTGTACCAATTATATATATTTGTTGATTTACCGAATTTTTAATTGGACATTATAGTTTTTAACTACATTTTATTACTCTAAAGTCTCTTACTGATTGATGGATAAGTTATTTTCTAGATCACTTTTAATAAAATTTTTTATATACATGTTGGATGAATAAATTTTATTATAAGAGAATTAGGTATTTAAAAAATATCATTTAAGTTTTTTTTGGAACTTCTAAAATAATAAAAATTTATTAAGAATTAAAGTGTTTGATCTGAAATATATTAAAAGATTAATTTGAGTGTTTCATCTAAAAGTCATTAAAAGGTCACATTGACCAATTTTGAAAAAGTTATTTTTTGTGGTGATTTTGGTCATTCATATAAGACCGGTTCGGATTTCATCTTCTAACTTTTCTTATAATGTAATACTCTTTACATAAAAGGTGGTGAAGTTACACTTCCAATTATATAATTACATCAATAACTTTATATAAAATGTCAGTTTCTATTAGCTGCATATCATGTACATCGTTTTGCCCAAAATTATGTAAAAAAGAAAAGTAGACAACATTATGAAATGAGTTAAAATAGTTCACTTTTACAAAGTCTATCAAACGATGTTGAATTAATGAGAAATTTTATGGCTATGATCTATATAACATATTTTACCTTTCAATCTAACATATGCAACGTTGTTTTTCTTATCCAGACTCTGACTCCACATATGCAACCTATTGCTGCAAAATTGGCACAAAAGGAAGTGAATTCTGCCTCAAGAAAAAACAAGAGAGGAAAATCTAACTCATATGAGAAAGAGAAAGGGGAGGGGAACTTGCCACTTGATATTTGGAAGAAAGCATTCAAGGAAACCTGTGAAAGGCTCTGTCCTATTCGATCTGCAGGGCATGAGTGTGGTTGTTTGCCTATAATCCGTAGATTGGTTAGTCTCTGTCTCCACAAAACCTTCTTTCTTTTTGTTCCACATTTTTGTTGTCAACTTTTCCTTAATGAGAAGAATGCATAACTATGTTGATGTAGATAATGGAGCAATGCGTGGCAAGATTAGATGTGGCTATGTTCAATGCAATTCTTCGCAAGTCTTATGATGAAATCCCAACTGATCCTCTATCGGATCCCATTACTGATCCAAAGGTTCTTCCCATTCCACCTGGGAAATCAAGCTTTGGAGCTGGTGCACACTTAAAAACTGTGGTAAGTTCTTTGGTTCCTGTAAATGATAAATAGCCATTTTTTGGCCATTTTTTCTATAATTTTTAAGAAATGAAATTGATTCCTACAGATTGGGACATGGTCTAGATGGTTGACTGACCTATTCGGCATGGATGACGACGACGACGATTCAGTAAAGGAAAAAGATGACAATGAAAAGAATAATGAGAGACAAATTACATCTTTCAAGTCCTTCAATCTTCTTAATGCACTTAGTGACCTTCTAATGCTTCCTAAGGACATGTTGTTAAGTGCATCAGTTAGGAAAGAGGTTTGCAAATCACATTGAACCTCCCTTCATTCATTCAGTTACTTACCAACTTAGCATGAAATTTTTTAATTATTCATCACACTAAAAGGGTTCTTTCTTGCTAAGGTATGCCCAATGTTTAGTGCAACACTTATTAAGAAGATTCTAGACAGTTTTGTGCCAGATGAGTTTTGCACTGATCCAGTTCCCCCTACTGTTTTTGATGCTCTGAATTCAGAGGTTAGTTAATTTAATATGCACTTAATTTTAGTCTCATTATACATATATATAAACCATATTACGTATATACAAATATATAATGTCTGATTTAATAGCTGAATTTTTTATGTACATAACATTTTTGAATATCCATATATGAAAAATGATTAAGAGTTATAATTCATATTCTTAATTGCCTTATATTAAGTACACATACATAACATTATACTAATTAGGTTGTTCCAATGTTGAATGATTATGATCTACAATTTTTTATTTTAAATTTGATGCAGAGTGATACACAGGAAGGAAACGAATCTGTCCTAAACTACCCATGCATTGCAGCTCCAATTATATATTTGCCTCCACCGGCAACTTCCATTGCAAGAATTGTTGGGCACTTTGGAAACAAATCTCAGTTGAGAAGAAGTAGATCTTGTGTTCTAAGTAAATCAAACACCAGTGACGATGAGCTCGACGAATTGAAATGCCCACTATCCTCAATATTCTTCTTCAGTGGTTCCTTGTCCTCATCACAAGTTTCAGCTAAACCGAACTTGAAGTCAAAAGATGAATCTCCAGTTAGATATGAACTCCTCAGGGATATTTGGTTGAATAGTGAATAAATATTAAATAGTCTTCGCTTGCATGCTAATATTTTTTTATAGTTAGATAAATACTTTTTTGTAGCAATACTTTTTTAAAAATGTTGTTTAACAATAAAAAATATTATTTTAATTTTAATATTATTTTTTAAACTAGTATAACTATCATAACTATCGAAATATAACTATATACTAGAATGACCTGTATATTTATAAATAAAAAAAAGAAATTTATAAAATAATAAAATAAATAATTAACCACTATTAAATTTATAATTTTATTATGGGTAGATTTTACTATTTTAATTTAAAAATAATTAGACTCTCAATTTTTTATTTTACTAATCTTTTTTAGTTGAGAGGAACTTAATCCCAAATTGTGACACGACCTAGATGAGAGGGTACCTAGACGTTCATTTGGTGATAGCAAATATGGCAAATATTGGAGGTTATATATGTTCCATATTTTGCTGTTTTTGAATCCAGACGAGATGAGAAATATATGTTAACAACATTAGAGATGCGTATAAAAAGAGCAAAAATAGTAAAATACTATATCAACAACTATATCAATTAAAAGAAGAAGAAATGTGTATAACATGGTAATTGAATCAAGTAAATACACTTGATGAAACTTCAAGTTCCCAAACTTGCCAAATTGTGGTTCTACTCAATTACTCATGGTCTCATTGATCAGGAAATGCTCTTGAAGATAGAATCTATTAATGAACGAAGTTGTAGATAAAGATTTGACTAGTTATACAAATCTCGTTATTTTAGAAACAAACTTATAAAATTTAATTCTGCTTAAACGTATGTTTTGGAAGCCTAAAGTATTTAATGGTACTCAAGGACACATATTAGAAACGAGATAAGATGAGAAAGATGTTAAAACCAGATATGATACCCTGCTTTGAGATATGGACACTTTTTTTTTTTTATATATTCCTAGATGTTTGTATATTATACTCAATTTTTATCTATGATTTTATTTGAATATACAATTATCAAGAAACTGTAAATTGAAAATAACATAAAGGTAATATTACGAAGTAACTTTTAATTAATGGGGAAATGATAACAAAATAATTTTTAATCCTAACATACATAGATTAAATATATATTTGATAAAATATCAATTTAATTCTAAAATTTTCGAAATTTTTTATTTTTAATAAATCAGTTGATTATGAAAGTTTTTATTCAATCTAATAATATATATTACGATTTGTATTTTTCATATTTAATTTGCTTTTTTAATTTTACATAAAATATATATTTTTGCTACATTGAATATTACATATATAAAAAATCAAAAATAATAAAGTGAAAACTTAGGTATAGACCTATAGTTAATTTTACATAAAGTTGATAATAAAGAGCCGTTAGATGATAACTTAGTTAAAATTATTAAATTATTTAACGATTTTTAACTATCATCTTTATATAAAATTAACTATAATTGAATTTTCTTTTAATAATAAACATTATAAAACATAAAAAATTAATCAAATAAAAGAAAATAAAGAGGACAACATTTTTCCTTCCCAAACACACAAAAGAAACTCTTATTATGAACTTTCTGTGAATGTTATAGTGCCTATAACGTGGTGTCTATTTACTAAAAAATGTTAAAAGTTATTATTTTATTTAAAAGATATAAAAATAAATAATTTTTAAAAAATTAAAACTTATTACAAAAAATAAGTTAGGTAACATTTAGGCAAAAACTCATAGACACTGTTGGCCAATTCTTTTTTGTAATTCCAACAAAACAAACTATTCATTTTCCCATAGGACCCATTCCTGTGAAATGAGAATCCACATATAATAATAATAATAGTTTAATTTTGATATATTAATCGTGTAAAGTATTTTACATGATTGTATAATCATGTCTGTTTTTTTGAATAATCATTTATGCCATCAATATAAAACATAATTATTTTTATCATGTGGTGTTATGTAACTAAGTATACATATAAAATTATTCTATACTTAACAAAATAATAATGCATCAAAATTAAATTCTAATAATAATTAATAATAATAGTAGGATATTTTATATAGCTTTATGACAGCCAATGTAGTGGCTAGCAGGCATGAGTGATGAGTCACAAAACAACACAACCTTGTAAACATAACTTCCCTTTCAACTTTCTTCTTTCTTTCTTCACCAATTCTCTCTTAACCTTTTCTCTTCATTCTCCTTCCCTCACTCATTCACTCCCACCATTTTTTTATTTCTTTTGTTTTCTTCCCAAACCATCATTTTTTGCTTCCTCACACGTTTTCTATAACGCCAAATAACATTCCCATATATTACACCTTCCTTTTTCACCATATTTGCTCTCTCTCTCTCTCTCTCTCTCTCTCTCTCTCTCTCTCTGGTTCATCCGGTGACTGTGATGATAAAAAAGCTCTTGTCTTTTCAGTGATGGGTTCTTGTTATTCAGTCCACAATAATAAAACTAACAACAAAGACATGAAACTCAAGCTTTCTTTTGCTTCCAAAACCGAGAACGTTGTGGCTCCTTCACCACCCACCTTAACTGACCAAGGTATCTATCTATTCTATTCTATTCTATTCATATATTCTCCTTGTTCTTTTTTATTGAACTATTTATGTTCTTATTTGATTGGTGACCTTGTATGAGAGTTTTGTTTTTATTAATATATGAATGTCTCGGGGATTTGATTTGGCTTAAGATCTGGAGAATTGTTCATATGGGGTCCCTGAAGAATTATTAATCTCTTGGTACATGTGCTAGAAACTGGAAGAAAATTTATTTTTGTCCTTTATAATATATATTAAATGATTTGCATATTTGAGTCATATTTCTATTTGATCATTTTTTCCACCCTTGGATCATGTTTTTGTCAGGATATTTGTATAGTTAATTTCGGTTCTATCCACCTATGGTTTCTTGTTATTGTCAGACTAGTATGCTTGTATTATAATAGCAAAAAAAAAGAAAAAAACATTATCCTTTTTCTTTTTTTTTTCTTTTTACTTTTGCAAAATACTATTTTGTGGTTGTCATCAAGTCCATTATTTTTTTTTCAATTTTCCTTTTTTGGGGTTATATGCATATACGAATTTATAGTTGAGGATAAATTTTCACTCTATTGAATATTTATCTTCATTTGGTCTAATGGGATGAAAGATAATATATGTTCCAAGAATGAAAACAACTTGCCAACTAATATGATCTGTATGGAGAGGTGGACAATTTAAAGGGTATTTAAGGACAATTGTGACTGAAAAAAGATGATCTTTAGTTCTCTGATTAATTTGGATATTATATTAAAGTAGTTGTCAGAACTATATGAATGATATGGGTGAAGCATAAGAAAATAAGTTCACAGTTCTCACTCTTTCTGTGTCTCTATAAATCTGTATTTACTTTCATATGATAGATTGTTTTATCCCTTATATGATTTAAGAACTAATGCACTGAGTTCATACATGATTTATGTTAAGATGCAATAGTGTCGTTTGATCTAGGTAACATAATTCATCTAATGGGACACGGTTTTGTTGTTGTTGTTGTCATCAAATATATCTTAATTTGAATTTCCCATGTGGGAGCAGTAATTTGAACATTACTCTCAAACTTGTCTTTGATTATTATTGTTCAAAGATGGCAGTCAACTTTGACTTTCAGACCAGAATGGGCTGAGCATGTGGTAGTTATGACCAAGAAGATAGTAGTTTGTTTGATATCTTAAAATCAAGTCAATAAACAATTTGCCCATTCTTTTTTATTTATTTATTTTTATTTGATATTTATGAAGAGAGATGAAGACAAAATTGTGTGTTGTTGATCTATTTTAACTTTAATGTTGATTGTTGCTGCTTTTTGATATTCATCTTGATTCATATCTTAGTTTTTTCTTAAAAAAGAATAATCTAAATACACATTAATTAGTGACAACCCTGTATTTTATAGGAATATCAAGAGTGTGTAGTGTATGAATAGTTTTCTTCATTGAATAATACAGGAAGCAAGGAGGAAGCTTTTTTTGATTCCAAGGGTTGGTTAGATTCAGATTGTGAAGATGATTTCTATAGTGTCAATGGTGGTAAGGGTCTTGCTTCTGTTTTCATTCGTACTTGGTAAAAACTCACATGCGGTTGCTTTTATGTGAAGTTGACAGTTAAGAGTTATTAGATGACAATTTAGTCAAACTTTCAAATCATCTAATAACTTTCAGTTATTAACTTCACATAAAAACAACTGCATGCGAATTTTCACCTCTTTTTTCGTCTTCTTCCAATTAGCTTTAGATATTTTGTCTGTATCATTTTGTTACAGAGTTTACACCGTCTCGTGGTACCACTCCGGTTCACCACGCTTTCAATAAGAGTAGAGATTCCGGTTCCACTGCCGAATCATCACCTGAAAAGAAAAAGAAATTGTTAGATCTTTTTCAAGAAAGCTTGAAACGTGATCCTTCCAAGAAAGAAGCTAAACCAATGATACAAGATGTTCTTCCCAAGTCTGCACAGAGTACACCTTACAACATCTCAGGACCCAATTCTGTGTGCAGCAGCGAAAGAGTCATGAGCGAGGATCGCAGGTCCTTTGGAGTGAAATCGGCTAAGTATGTGCAGAAGTGCCTTCCAAGCTTGTCTTCATGCCACAGCTTTAGGGAGAGGAGGAGGAAGATGAGTCCTGCAATAGCAGTAAATGGAAAACATTGATTTCTGTTGCAATGGCGACGACGAATCGCAATATGCCGGAAGGTTTCGCGGTTGAATCGGATTTCAAAGTGTACATTTCAAGGTATCCTTGTAAAGGAAACACAAGGAAAAGTGAATGTGAAAGCATGTAAACGATTTTATGTTAATATATGCAATGAAAATTTTCCTTTCCTTCTGAAGGTGATTTTTTGTTTAATTTTTCCTTGATTTCATATCTTGAATGCTTGAGAAAAATTGTTTATAATAAAATTGAAATTGTTGGACGTCATGTAACTTTTGTAAGTGGCCTTGTTATTTTTAAAATTTGACTATTTGTATAGAATGTTAGGTGATCAATACTTTTTATTTGCTATTTATCTTATATTTGAGCTAATATTAATCAATTTCTTTTTTTTTTAAGCAAAAGTGTTTTCCTAACATTTTCATGTACTAACCTTGATTCTACTTGATGCTGAGTGTGTGATCATTGTTCTCTATAAAAGAAAGAATACTACAAAATCTCTTCTGAACGAAGAGGCCATCAATTGGTGTATGGTTAAGCTTTCCAAGTTGTTTGCCAAGTCAATATCCACATCTTGCTCTTCTCACATTACCTACTTTCTTCATATTAGAAATTTCACAAAATCCCTTAATTTTTTGGAAGAACAAACATAATTTGATGCACAAGATATATGAAAAACCAAATTACTTGCATCCATTTCCAATCCAAACACAATGCATGCCTTCTCATTCTTCTTAACACTCAATTCACCAAACCCACCCCTTAAAAAGTTGATTATGGCAACAAATGCAAACGCAATATTTGGCATTTCCGACTGGGCTAGATTTTTTTTAATTGACTGAAAAAAACAGCAGAGTTATCATAGTGAGGTCCTCGCTAGAGATGCTGGTGTTCAAGTCTCGTATTTTACAAGAAATTGAACATATACAACAAAAGGTATCCAGAACAATAATATAATAGTATAAAACTAACACTACCAACAATTTCAGCATTCCGTTTACAATGGTTAATGCCACCTCCATTTTAAGGCTAGTTCACAGGATTCGCACAACCACAAAACTACTATAAGAAAGCAGCAAACAAAACTGGGGAGGATCAAAATCGGAAACTAAAACAATAATACTAATTCCGGTCACATATCGGTAGATCAAGATAACTTTGTTATGCATCACATGTTGTACACTTCAACGATCTGAAACAGATTGAGTGACTATGAACATTCAACATCTGAATCTTCAGGCCCATCAATGTAAAGTTCGAAATCATCAGGAGTCCACCTGCATATCAGGTGTAGCCGGAATGAAGCCATCTTGATTCCCAACAAGCGCTTCACAAAAGAGGAGCAATCAGTTGTCAGCATCTCAATCTCACCAAATATTGACAGACATTAACAATGCAGATACAATAATTACAGCTTCAACTGTAATTTTATTAAAAACTTTTATCCTTGAAATATAAATCAATCAACAAGCAACAGAACTGGTTTATTTCTTCGAAAGTGGATGTAGAAATTAATCACTTTTGTCCACACAGCACCTAATTGAAAGGGATGATTTTGATAACAGTAAAAACAAACTAACCAGTATCCGAGCTGCCTCGGGGGACAAGGGCTTCCCTTCCTCGCAAACAACAAAATCTGAAACAAGCTCCACAACTCCTGCAAATTTGGAAACATCAATTATGTATCCACCGTCACCAGGTGCATTGATACCATAATTACAGAACATTGCAAGTGTACCTTTATTTAACCGAACAGGCATGCCTTGCTTCCGAAGGAAGGGTTCCATCTCATGCGTAAACTGCTCTAAAGGACCCTCTTTAAGATCGACCTAGACAAATGTCAAATTGTGAGTCTTACTAATGAAATAAAATGTGTGCATGCTCTACTACCTAACCAAACTGAATGAGTTCTATTGAAATGCAATAGAACACCATTTTCGACAATGCCAACTTAGCCAATAGCAAATGGCTTCCTTCATATGACATTTGAATGAAACATAGCTATGTTAAAAAAAAAAAAAGCAAGATATGCCGAACACCTTTTCAGTGGCAATGCTTCCTGTTCTTGCAAAGTCGTATTCTTCAAATTGATTAAAAAGCCTGCAAAATAGAAGTGAAAAAAAAATGAGGTTAGAATCAAAAAAAGAAGTTGGTCACTAATTATAGTATTAGCAATTCCAATTCCAAGATTACTTTTCAACTTCTTCTTTTGATAAGTTGGTGAAAAACATCCCAGAATCTCCACGCAATAGCTACAGCACAAGAAAAAACAACAAATGAAACATAAGAAACATGATTATCAAACTAAAACCGAAAATTTGTTGGTCTCGAGAGAGTGATGAACCTTGGAAACCTTATGAAGACCTGATCTGACTTCATCAGAAGGAGACCTTCCAAGAGAAACCTGCATCACTTTGTTTGATCCCAAAAAGAATCTGCTACTTGATTTGAGCTGCTCCCTGAACTCCTTGAACTTCTGATTCCTCATATTCTCAAAAGAGAACACATAAACAGAAGAGTATTTCTCAGCAGCCTCTTTTATTGAATTCACAATTGCCTCTTTATGCTCCCTTCCCTTTTTCTTCGTTTTCGAAAGCGTAACTGCATATCATCATCACCTTCGCTTCAAAAATTTTGAACGAACAGATAAAACTATAGCAAAGCGTGTTACAGCGAAGAACAAAACACAAACCTTGTCTATTTCTCTTCGATTTCGGCATCTTTAACTTGTTCTAACTAACTTAGCTGGTGCAATGGATCATTGAACATGTTAGGGCACACACAATAACATTACCATAAAGAAGAAGAAGAAGAAGAAGAAGAAGAAGAAGAAGAACTCACCGTTGAACGAACGAGAGGGAGGGAAAGCAGACGGCGAGAGAGAGAGAGAGTTAGGGTTTTGGGGCCTTATGGTTTATGCTTGAAGTTTTTTTTTTTGGTCATGGGTTGAAGGATTATATGGGCTCATCGCTTATACGTATTTTTTGGTAACTAGATGGGCCTAGGCCCAAAAACGGAAAATTACGTATCACTGATACGTTATTGGATTGGATTGCTGTCCCAAATTTATAAGTTCCTCAAATTTTTTTAAATTAAAAGTAATTATATGATTTTTTTTAAATTATGCCATTTTAATATTTTTTTTCACAGATCATACAGCCTTGATTCTTGACCCACTTATATTAAAAGAATAATTATAAAGAAATAATTTTTAATTAACCAATATTAATCAATTTTTTATTATAAAATTACTTTTTTAACTCTTAATTTTTTGGAAAAATTTGGATTTAGCATTTAAAATTTAAATTTTAGAATTTAAGATAAAAGAGTAATTTCAAAAGAATATTTGATATGGGCATAAAAAATATTGACTCTCTAGTTGAAAAATTCAAATAAATATAATCAAATGTATACTATTACTATTGCAAAAAATACTGTGTGTATATAAAAAAATAGCTATCATATATTTATATATTAATATATGTATTATTTAATTTATTTTTTTATATATATTTTATATTTTAATTTATATTTTATAGAAGTGGTTGATTTAGTAGGTGATTTTTTTTATATATGTAATATAGTCAAAAGAAAAATGAATAGTATCATTAGTGAAAGATTTGTTGGACCTTTAAACGTTTTGCACCAATTTTGATGTGCTAATATGTTGACGATTGGAAACAAAAAAAATCTGATAGCTGATAATTAGTGGCATCTATTTCTCATATTTTGACTAAAGTTTTTGTGATGTTACTTTCTTGTTTAGCAAATTGATTCTAAATATTTTGTAAAATGATTACCATTGTCCAGCCTAATAATTTGAGAAAAGCGATACTTTTGTAATGCAAAAACGTTTTTACCACTTTAAGCTTGAGAACAAATAGAAAAGCAAAGATAAAACGCTGCCATGAATGCATCATAAGGTTGACCACTAAAAGTAATAATCCAAAGATAGAAAATTATCCATTCCACTCGTTTTCCCACCTCATGCTTTAATTTAGTTCCCACTTTGAATCTCTTGGCTTCACTTTTCCATCTCTTATATATATTATATATACAACACAATCAAAAGGTGAGCCATTCTTCTTCAATTCCTTTAACTACTCATAGAAAATTAAAAAAAAAAAAAGAAAAGAAAAGCAAAAGAAAATGAAGATGGCTCCCATGGGGTTGTTTGGATATCCTGCCATGACACTTTGTGTCGTAGTGATCTTAGCATTTGTTCCTTCTCAAGCCCACGGTTCTTTAGGTGTTAAAAACCTTAACGACGGTTTTTGTGCCACTTTTATTACTCCCCATGGGTACAAATGTGAGGAACATGAAGTAAGTGCTCTTTCTTTTTTGTAATTTTTTAAATGCCCATAACATTCTTGTCGCCTCATTTTTGTTTCCGGTATTCATAATCGAGAATGGTTAAATAATTCAATATTTTAGCTTTTTTTGTTAATCTAAAAACATATATGAATAATCACTTAAAAAAATTGTAGATTGATGTTATGTCATACATTCTTGCAATTGAAAACTAAAAATATCAAAAGTGTACATTAAAATTAGCTATCATTTATTTATGTATAAAAATATATGTAATTTAAATTATTTTTAATATATATTTTAATAGCTAATTTTAGAGTACATTAAATTATGTTCACGTGCGTGTACTTGAAAAAAGATTAAAAGTAGAGTGAAAAATAAACTCCTAAAAATTTATACTTTGGACATATTAGTCTATATGAAAAAAGTATCCATAATGTAGATACACTATTTTTATATCAGTCCCTTATAATTAAGATAAGAAAATTTTAATTTGAATTAATTTGTTTATGTTTATTATTCTAAAAGAGTTTATTAATATTCTTTTAGAAACTAATATATTCAAAATATAAATTTCAAAAACTTTATTTGTCACTTTAGTCAGATTAATCAACTAACTCAAAAAAAAAAATTCTCCCTCAAAGGTTACAACCAAAGATGGATACATTCTTAGCTTGCAAAGAATCCCACAAGGTAGAACAAACGTTGGCAATGGCGGGGCCAAGAGGCCGCCGGTGATAGTACAGCACGGAGTCATGGTGGTAAGTTATATAAAATAATATTCTAATGGCTAATATGAAAATTCAGATGCAGTTAATTTTATGTGAAATTGATAGTTAAGAATATAATAGATTTAACTAAATTGTCATGTATCGATTCTCAACTATCAATAAAGTTAATTTTTACTAAATAAGAATAAAATTTTTTTTTTTAAAGATTAAAATTAAAACTGAATTTATGAGCTGTGAGACTTCTTTATTGTTATCATGGACTAAGATAGAAAAATGGTTTAATAAGTTGGATGGTGCAGGGAGGAATGTCATGGGTGCTGAGCCCCCCAAGTGAAAGCCTGCCCATGAATCTTGCAAATAGCGGCTTCGATGTGTGGATCTCTAACGCAAGAGGAACCGTTTATAGTCAAAAACACATCTCCCTCAACTCCGCTGACCCTGTAACCTTTTTACTTTTTACTTTCTCCAAAACATTAATTACAAAAATAACTTTATTAAACAATATTTCTCTCTTTTGAGACAGGCATATTGGGATTGGACTTGGGACGAAATGGTTGCTAATGATGTACCTGCGCTTTTTGATTATGTTTACAGCAAAACACATCAGAAGATTCATTATGTTGGCCACTCTTTGGTAATTCATCATCACCCCATCATTTTTTAAATGTGAAAACTCAAGTGCAGTTGATTTCACGTGAATTTGACTGATTTGACTAAATTTTCATCTAATAACTCTCAAATATCAACTTCACGTGAAGTCTGACTATTCACATTATTTTAAAAAATTCATTGTAAAATCAATTTTATTTGTAACTAAGAAAAAGAATGTGTTTGGCAGGGAACTTTGGTAGCTCTAGTATCATTCTCTGAGAGGGATCCTGTGGTCATGGAGCGGATCAAATCAGCAGCATTGTTAAGCCCCATTGCCTATTTGAATCACATGACCACTCAACTTGTAAATGTTGCTGCTAGGGCTTTTATTGGCGAGGTAAATAATAAATAATAATCTAACTATTTTACAAAAATAATAATCTAACTAATTTTTATGTTTTCCAACAGATGACTGCCGTGTCTGGTCGTCCAGAATTTGATCCCAACGGGTACCAACATGAAACTTGGAATATAATTAATCGTTTAAAAATTTATTAGCATTTGACACACAAATTAATGAATTCTCAACAATGTTTTTTGCTAGAATAACTGTTCTTAACAATGTCAAGTCTCTCTGCATTACCCATCAGATCAACTGCAATAAATTCTAATAATTTTTTAGTATTTTTGTTATTCATAATTTTTTTATGTTTTATTATTAAAAAGAACAATTTTTGACTTTTAATTAAAAATATTCTTTACTATATAATATGATCCTTAATTTTATGGATTATTGTGGACATATTATCACATAATTTAAACTAAACTCTTTTAAAAAAAATTCAGGTGAAAATTGCTGCATGAATTCTTCAGTTGTTGATCGATTCTTGGACCATATTCAGCCAACAGCCACAAAGAATTTAATACACTTGTCTCAGAGTAAGATTTTACCAGCATAAAGTATACTTAAGGATCCTTATTGTTTCAGTTTTGTTTTTATTCTTTCAAAAGTATTTTAGATTTGTCCACCAATGTCTTAAAGTTGTTTTGATTATATCCCTAGATTTTTATGCCAAGTTACATATCATATAAATAAGTATGGAAAATTGGCTTTTAATTAATTAATATTAATTAAATTTTATTATAAATTATTTTTAAGCATTATGTTTTTGGAAAATTTAATATTTAAAATTTAAAATTTAACTAAAAAATACTTTAAAAAATTAACTGATATTGGTCGACAAAATAAAGTTATTTTAAAACTTTTCGATATTTTCATATGTTAGTGATAATTTGATACTGTTATTTTAGAAATTTCGTCATAAGTAGCATTAACTAATATCATAATTAAACCATATTTAAAACTTTAGAAACAAAATTAAAACAAATAAAATTATTAAAAACATATAACTATATTATAATTAGGTAATGTAAAAGAGACAAAAAAATCAATCGGTCCAAACAATATAAATTTATTTTATTTAATATTTATTTATTGTAGAATATATTAAATAAAGTCAAAAAATAATAAATTTTGACGATTTTCTATTAATATTTTTTTGTTACCAAATATTTTCCTCGCAATTAAACCTTGTGTGGATAATTTGGTGCAGGTGTTAGATTTGGCACTCTTTCAAAATTCAACTATGAATTGCCAGAGCTTAACCTTAAGAATTATGGAAGTTTGTTCCCTCCACGCTATGACCTTACCAAAATACCCGTTGACCTCCCAATCTTCATGAGCTACGGCGGCACCGACGCGCTCTCCGACGTCGTCGACGTGCAGAAATTACTGGACACCATGAGTAACCATGATGCAGACAAGTTGAGTGTTCAATACATCAAGAACTATGCTCATGCTGATTTTGTTATGGGCTACAATGCCAAGGAGATAGTCTATGATCATGTTATTGCATTCTTCAATAAGTATCAATAGTATGATAATTTTTTGTACCAATTTATGTTTTGTTTGTTGAGCAATCTCTGATGTTTTGTATGTAAATATTCTTTTATTGATTTCATCTTTTATATAAATATTCTTTAATATATACATTATGAATTTTTGTTGTCACAAATTTTCATTCACTTATCATATTGAAAAAGCAATTAGTTTGAAGTTGAACTAATTAATCCTAAAATAAACTACCATATTGTAAATAATTGGCTGATTTTGTTTGAGAAAAATTAATTCTTTGATTGAATTCAGGATTGGAAATTGTATCAATGACTAAGGGAAGATTTTGGGAAAAAAATATAATTAATTACAAATTAAAAACTGAATTTTTAGAATTCTTTTACCCCATTAATGTATACTCTTTATTTTAACTTCTGTATTTTGCATATCACAAATATTATTTCTTTTTTTTTATTATTACTATATATAAACAACTTTAATATGCTCTTTAAAATGAAATATAAAATTTTAAGTATATATAATATAATTTGACGATAATACCAAGGCACTCTACTATACAGATTGAGTGATATAGAGAGAGAAAATAAATTACTTTTATAGTTATTTTTTATTATTTTATTGCTATTCAAGGTGTGGGTCCTACCTTTTTCAATCTCTCTTTCATCCCATAAAAAAAAAGATCTGTAAACTTACATCTTTACCATATAATTCACCTTAATTTTAACATCTATAATTACACACTTATTACATCTGATATTACTTAATTGTTCAAACAGTAATTAATGAATGCAAAATTAGATAATTTTGGACTAACTTTTATTGTCTTCTAGAATCTAGATATTTGTAATGATTTTAATAGTTAATTCTTTAAATTTAATAAGAATAAGTTAAAATTTTATTTGATGTAAATTAGTATAAGCAACAATCATTGAAAGTATCTTAGAAAACGAACATTTCCATTTATTTATTATCTGTCATTAATATTAAAATTTGTAACCATCCCACTATCTTTTCCTAAAAGATTTGATCCATAATAACTTGGTTTCAACTCCAAAACAACCTTCACCCACCACAGAATGCTTTGCGGCCAATCAAATACTGAAAACAGAGGATACTTCACAACATTGCATCATTCTTATTTTGGCCTCTAATCAAAAGAGATACCCAAAGTTAGGTTGACTCAATCATATTTAACCCTTTTCTTTTTTTTTATATATATTTACCAACAAAACACAAATAATGCTAATAACTCTGTAGTCAAGTGGCAAAATCAACTGAAATATAGATGCTTATATAGCTAAAAATTTCGGATTTGAGTCTAAGAACCAAAAAAAAAAAAAGGCGCCATTTACCTAATAGTCTTTTATACTGTTAGGTTATATTAAGAAGAGCCTAAGTTTGATATACTCATAATGTAAAATATTTTGTACAGTTATTCAATCAATTTATTTTCTGGGATAATTATTCACGAGCTTAACATAAAAAGTAATTATTTTTGCCGACGTAATATTACATAATTAGATATACATGTAAAACTGTTTTACACTAACAGTGCATTAAAATTAAATTCTATTAAAAAAAAAGTTGGGATATCCTATATATTCATCTAAGATACTAACAAAATGGTATTATTTCCAACATATATTCATATGATAGCATTATGGAAATGATTAATAACCTACAAATATGTAGAATTATTATCTCTATATCATTTTGCCTATAAATATGAATGAAAGAAACAAAGCTCAAACAGAACCGAGGTAGAGAAACCAAAGAAGTAGGGTAAGCAAAGAGAAGAAAAATGGTGGGGCATAAGAACACAATTTTCATAGTACTGGTTGCTACCTTGATGGCAAAGGAGGCATTGGCTGCTCAACATGTTGTTGGTGGAAGCCAAGGCTGGGATCAATCCACAGACTTTAATTCTTGGATTTCAGGCCAAACATTTCAGGTTGGAGATCAACTCGGTATGTGTTTTTGTTCTCTACATTTTCTTAAGGCATATCTTCTAGAATATAAATAGCGAGTCAAGTCTCAAAAAGTAGTTTATGAGAGTCTCTGAGATTTTAATTGCATCAATTGCGTTTTTGAAATTGACAAAAATACATTATATTTAGTATTTAACAGCGTAATGAGTCACTTAATGAAAAAGAACTGAAAAACCAAGTACGAGAGACGTAATTGGTCTAATTGAAATCTCAAACAATTTGATTACGAGTATCTTTTATATCTAGAAGACAGATTCAAAATCTTTTAGCATATTTAAAAATTGATGATTGTGATTAATGATTATCCTCATTTTTTTTCCAGTTTTCAAGTACTCTTCATTGCACAGTGTGGTTGAGCTAGGAAGTGAGAGTGCCTATAAGAATTGTGATCTTAGCAGTGCAGTGAAGACAATGAACAGTGGCAATGATGTGGTTAAATTGAACAAACCAGGCACAAGGTACTTCACTTGTGGTACCTTAGGCCACTGTGGCCAAGGCATGAAGGTCAAGATTACAATTGGGAATGGAGCTTCTTCCCCTTCATCCTCACCATCTTCGTCATCATCGTCATCTTCATCTTCTTCTTCTCCTGCTGCTATTTCTGCTGCTTTGACATCTCAGGGCTTTGCCTCTTTTGCAGTACTCATTGTTGCATTTTCAGTGTCCACCATGCTTTCCTTGTTTTAAATGAAGTATGGATTATGAACTATAAGCTATGTCTATATGTGTATGTATATTGTTAACCATAACTTTCTTTATGCTTTGCTACTTTGAGCTTTTTCATTTTATGTATTTTCCTTGGAATATTAGAATTCCCTTTGATAGAAATATATTTTATAATTGATTATGGTATATTTTACTATGCAAGAATGAAGTATAAAATTACAAAAGATTTTGTGTGGAAATAAAAAACATTGTTACACTTTATGGTGCCACACACACAGAGAACTTAAAAGGGGTTAGCTTATTTTAAATCAAATTGAATAAAGAAGTGGACATTTATAAATACAAAAAATTAGTTATCAAGCAATCATATAAAAAATGTGTTTGGTATTTATAAAAGAATCTAATTATATTACTATAAGAAAATTAATTATTCTGTCATAACATATTTGATTAATTTAAAACATTTAGTTATTTTAAATAAGCTTTATCTAAAATGATTGGGCATAAAGCATCTTAGATAACATTTTAAGTTTGTCATCAAATCTCAGGACTCAACTCTAAAAAATATGCAAAATACCGTTGTATAAATAATTAAATATACAAATATAAAACTCTTTATAATTATAATCTTCTAATTTTTTTGTTATCAAACTCAGAATTGACAACTAACAACTATGAATCAAAATCCCAATTTCTTGCTAAAGTCTAACAACAAACTCAAAACAATAATTGCATCAAGCAATACTTAATCAAGAATCTTTTTTTCCCTTCTTGTTTGTTTTCCATTGTAAGAGATGGGATTATTTAGGCATCACCATATTGATACAAATTATATATATGGAAAGAATAGCAAAAATTGAATATGGTTTTACATGCCTGTTGTAACTTACCCATCTTTGAATAACTGTAAAAAATCTCAAGTAATGATACAAAGGTATACAAACTCATAAAAATTAACAAAAAAATAACTTATTGTGTGATAGAAAAATGAGACTTGCCCCACAGAGAAGCTGCTTGGGATAATGGAATTTCAATGATTAAGGCAAATTAGAACTTGATTCAGTTCCTCTTTTTTGATTTTGCAAGATGAGGAAACACTGACAATATATTGTGTGCTAGTAGATCCTGCCTTGTCAATATTCCAATTACAGGAGATACCTGTGAGGAGACAATATTATATGATTAGTCATTCACATAACAATATTTAAACATGGTGGGAAACTCAGGTACAGTCAATTAACTGATAGCTGTTACATGATTTGATTGATTTGACTAAATTTCTATCTAATGACTCTCGGCTATCAACTTCACATAAAGTTGATCGACTGTACCTGAGTTTTCACCTTTAAACAAAGAGAGAAAAATCGAAGTTGAAGAATCACTTACCCCGGATGCTTGATACTTGGGTACAACAAGAAGATGTCGTAGTCCAACTTGCCTGAAGAGAACCATGGCTTTGGCAACTGACATACTCTCCAAAACCGTAAAAGGAGTTGTGTTAGTAAGAGGATGAAGATCAACATACATCTCCATTTCATCTCTTGTTATAGCCACCTCTTCAATCTTCCCTTCTCTCTCTGCAAGCTCAACCCATGTAAACTTCTCCCTCACCTCCCATTCCTCTCTCCTCCTTGCCTCCTTCAAGAACCACCTCTTCTTCAGCACTTGGATCAGATGTGCTCTCAGGATCATTCCATGCAGTTCTCTTGCTTCCGTTACAAGCCTCGTCGGCGGCACCACCCCATCATCCACCACAGGGAAACCGTTATGAGTTGTGTTCCTCAACGCTTCAACAATGTTGCAGACTTTCTCTACCCCTCGGAGAGTAACCACTGCTGGCTTCACATCAACAAGCTCTCCCACTGTTAGGTTCCTCATCCATGGCTCCGGGTTTGAATCCATGAAAGGGAGGCCTTTAAGGTGCAAAATGATCTCATAGATGCTTGGGTTGAAACTGTCCCCAACTGTTTTGGCTATCAAGAGAACAAACATGGTGATTGGGAGTAAAAGAAGGTTGTTGGTTAATTCGAGAAAGATGACACAGAGTGAGACAGTCATCCTCATGGAACCGGCCATAAGCGAGGCTGCGCCGAGAACGGCAAACAATCCATGATCAATGTTTGTGTGAGGCCCCATGAGCATGGCGAGAAGGCGGCCGTAGCCGGAGCCCATGAGAATTATGGGAAGGAAGAGGCCGGAGGGGACGGCTATGCCGAAGGTGACTAGTCCTAAGATGCAATAGAGTGCAAAGAAGATTAGGATAGAGGATGGCTGGAATTCATTAGGTGTGTTGGAAGAGAATATGTTTCGAACGGCGTCGTCGTTGGTGGTCAGGAGCAGAGTCGCAAGATCATTGTAGTGCCCGTCTGGGCAGTTGAATTGTTTGTAATTTCCAGACCTTCCGTTGGTGGGGCAAATGGATTTTGGAAGCGATGGATCACAAGGACTGCATTTGGCAAGGAATGGCAGACCATATTGGCATGCTGATGTGAACAATGCTACTGAAAGACTCAGTAGCAGCTTATAAATCTTCCCTTTCCTGCAAAATTGGAACTAGTTACTACTTAGTATTCACACTGATAGAGATATTGGCTCTTCCTATTAGTTTAAACTTTTGAGACAAGTAGTTTTATGTAGTATCAGAATTTTATATCCAAAAGGTCAAGAAGAGTTCACTCGAGTCCAAAAGTAAAACGAAAATAGCATAAGACAAATAAAAGAAAATAAAAAACAAGATTTATACAAAAATTAAGCAAACCCAAAAAGATTCTTACTCGAAGAAAAGTGTTAGAGATATAACCATTCATGTTGATGTTGTCTTCTCCTATCAACTTAAACTTTTGAGATAAGTATTTTCATGACACACACAACATACACTGTCAGAGATATTGACTCTTTTTATCGGTTTAAACTTTTGGAATGAATAATTTTATAACATGATATCAGAACTTTATGTACAAAAAGTCAAGAAGAGTTTGCCCAAAATTAAAAAAAAAATAGCATAAGACAAATTAAAAAAATATATATATATGCAAAAATCAAACAAATCCAAAAAAAATCTTACTTGAAGAAAAGTAATTTAAACTTTTGAGATGTGTACTTTCATGACACACAATATACATTGAGTTGAATGATACTAATTACTTGTTTAATAACTTTGAAAACACTAGTTTTGACACTTGGGGAATCACATTATAGATGGAGATTTCAATTTTATGTCGAGAGTGATTTCAGGTATGAAAGAGATATTGTTACTTACTGATTAATGAGATTGTAGAGCCTGAGGACCTTGTGGAGAACATGGTTATAAAGGCTTCCCAAAACGCCTCCAATGACTCCAATTAAGGCAACAGGGATAATATCCATAACATGGTAACTCACACTAACATTGCTCACATCAAACATTATAAGCCCTCCTTCACCAAAAAGACCACACTTCCCTTCATGGCACAGTTCAATGAAAGCTCTTAGAATAACCACCACCACAGCAGTGCTGAAGAAAGTTCTCCAAAGCAATGCACTTCTCCACCAAGTTGCCACCTCTTCAAGAGCAAACAGGACTCCGCCTACAGGAGCCCTGAAAGCCGCACAAACACCCGAAGATGCGCCGCAGGTAATCAGATCACGGCGGTCGCGGTCGTTGTTAAAGTATCGCAGCCACCGCCACTTGATCCGGTAGTTGTCAGGGCCTCCTTGGCCTAACAAGGAAGCAATGCAGCTTCCAATATGTACCAATGGCCCTTCTTTTCCTAAATCTAGCCCTGCAGCAACAGCTCCAATGCTTCCAATAATCTGCAAGAGACTAACAAAATTAGTCTTCAAATCAGTCATTATATATTTATATATCTTAGTTTAAATTTTACTGATTTATAGGTGTAAATTCTAACAAATATAAATGCAAATTGTATATTTTATGTGCACAAATCTTTGTACTGATTTCAGAAATTAGTGGCACCACAAACGGAAATGTTGTCCACGATATATAAATTAATAGAAAAATCCTTAGAGGTCAGTTGTGCTTATGAACAGAACAAAAAGGAGACCAATAGAAAGAAAAACTACTTACCCATTTTCATTTTTTCGATGCAGAAATGCTCAATAAAAAACAAGCTAAGAAAAAAACAAATAAAATAAAATTTGGACTGCATCAATAATTGACTCTCCCCTTTATTCATCCATCCATGACCATCATCCTTTATGAACCAATCTCATCATTATTCTCAAACCCCAAAAGCCTCCAAAACAGAGCTCAAAGGGAAAATAAATCTGCTTTGTTTGTTTTGAATCATTCTGAAGTGGAAGAATTTTGGCAGTAACCAACCACAATAAAGAATAAAAAAAATTAAATAAACTAACCTTGACAAACAATGTTGTGGCACCGTACATGTTGGGAGTATCAACACCATTAAGATAAGCTTTGATTTCTGGTATTCCAGGCCCAGCTGCTGTTGGTGCAAAACACACACAGAGAATTGCAGCAACGAACGTTAATAGGAAATTAACACCCGTGAAATATAGAAAACCTGCCATGTACCTGTCACCATAGATTCACAGTTACTACCTCCGATTCACTTTCGCTGTTACCGTACAAAAAATTAAAAACAATTTTTAATAGGTAAAAACTCAGCTGCACACTTTACTTCAGGTGAAATTGATAGGTGAAAGTCTTAAATAATTTGACAGATTTGATTAAATTATCATCTAACGAATCTCAATTATCAATTTCATTAACTGTATCTGAATTTTCACCTTCTGAATTTTCACCTTTCTGTTCGATCAGAACCTACTCACAGTTCTATGGATTAAAACTGTTCATCTTCTATAAAAAAGTTTGGTAATAATTTCTTTTTTATTTTAATTCTAAAAAAAAATATGATCTTGCCTTTCTTTGTGGATGTACTGAACGACGGCAAGAAGTTTGTATCCTGCAATGTTCTCAATGGCAAGATTGATGAGAGTGGCGATGACGCCGGTGAGAAGACCAACAAGAAACGCGAGCGACCATTTCAAGAATATGTACTGCAACACCTGAGCTCTTGACCTTGTTCTCCAATCTTGCTTGAACAGATCATTCTCATTGATCCTACACACATATCAGAATTAACTCAAAGTTGGTTGAAATGATGTGACAAAACTCTGTTCAAACTGGCAGAGTTGAATGGTAAAATAATGGTTAATTTTCTTACTCGTAGTCCAAGCTTTCTATGTAGGAAACTTTGGCGCCAACGAGAGCGAGTGGATTGGAAGAGAGAGTTCTGTTTCTCTTGAGAAGTGGCTCGTGTAATGGATTGGGAGTGTTATTGGTATTGGAGTTGCTTTCTGGATCTCTTTCTTCAACGCCTTGAACTTCTTCTTCCATGTTCATGCTGCAATTGCTTTCATCTCCCATGAATATTGAGAAATCTGTGAAGTTCGGGATTGATCTAATGAAAAAGGTTGTAGAATGGAAAACGCAAATGAAATGAAATGATTGATGTGAACTGGAGACTCTTTGGGCGGGGTGGAGTCTATATGACTACATCTCCATTTGTATTTTTGTCTTATTATTTTTTTATCTGGTAGCGTTTGTTTTGAGATACTTGAAATTCAATGTCATGTTTGTTGACGTAGAAATATAGTATTTTCAAAAAATACAGACATAGAAGATTAAAATTTTTGAAGATAGAGACTCACATTTTATTAATATTTTATATCTAAAATATCTAATTTCAATTAATTGATTCTAACTCTATTTTTTCTGCAAATTACATTGGAGTTTTATTTTTATTTGAGTCTCTCTCTTTTACTTTACACTAAACACAATACTATGATTTATTTTCATCTCTGTCTCTCAATTTCAATTTCTCAGTCTCTATCTCTCTTTCAAACGCTATAAATCTCAGAGGATTCGGAATAGAGACTGAGAGAATAAGACTGAATTAAGTCTATATATTA
>NC_029781.3:102791749-102809917 GCF_000817695.3 Arachis duranensis
ACAAGCTTGCATCACAATTAACTTTAAAACTATTGCCTACCGGTGGTTCCCAACACAGGCAATTTCGGAGAGACCTAAAGGCATTGTTTCGATTCCTATAAACCTGTAAGTCCTTGGCGGTAATTCTGGCTAAGGCAACAACCTTGTGGTCTGTCCAAGGGTTGTCAGTATTGAATATGTCATTGCACCTATGTCTTAGATTTACTTATATGATTTTATATTTTATTTTTTTGAATAAAATAGCATAATCAATAAGGGCTATTATATTTAATCAAACTATTCAATTGAATATGTTATATACATTTATTTTAGTTGTGTAAAAACATAACTATTAACATAGCTCTCGCTCTCTCTCTCTCTTTATTCTATATGTATACCACTCTGTCCGGACTATGGGTTTTCTTAACATTCCACAAACTCATCTAAGAAAAACATAACATGTGAGAAACTTACAGGACAAACTGGACCTTGAGAGGAAATGACAGATTGCATCTCAGAAGGATCTGAAACATATCCGAGCCGCAGATAAGGAAGCATATCTAAGACAGCTTCTCGTTCCTTCCCTGTGTACACCTGCATCAAGCTTAGAACTAAGGAATTGATATGAAGAACATTGAATAACCTTTGTTAGTATTACTATAAGGGTTCAGTATTAATACATGAAAAACTTGAATCGATAGTTTTCCGTTTCTTTGTGCAACCATTCTTTTATCTTGGTACTGTGGATCTTCGGTATTCAAAGCTGCCTGGGACATATATATCAGCAAGGTCAACAAACAACAGAATTGTGAAATACTGAATGCAATAAAGAGTAAATGTACACCTCATACCTCAACTACTAGACGATCATATGAATTATCTTCATCAATGAAACCATAATTTAGAAGTAACTTTGAGTTAGGCTGTGGCCCACACCTGAAAATGGCCACTTTCAAATCTTATAACAAAGCAACTGATGACAAAATCAATACAAAGTAGCCCGAAGGTTTTGGAAGAGAAAATATTCCCAGTTACTGTCAAATAATTATACCAGACAACAATTGGATCCCCGGCCTTATATGGGCGATCAACGACTAGCTCCACAGCACCATCAACAGCAGTTAACATTGCCTTGCAATTACTTCTGTATGCCAGTAAAGGAGGTCCCAGGGGAACTAAAGCAAATCTACGAGCTAAACTTACTTTCTGATCCAGTAAGAAAAACAATCAATTTTCATTCTTTTTAAAGGGGGAAAAATGCAAATAAAACAAATAAAAAACATATTGCTAGGCTAACTGCATCTGTAGTCCAAATAGGAAAAGGGCACTGTTATCCCAGCAAACACTTCAATTTTCAAATTCCAGAAACAGAAGAGTTAACTATTAAATGAGAAGTCTAGCATGAGATCTTAAAGCTCAATCAAGGAATAATGTAAACAACTATCCATACATTACATGGAAACTAGTGCATCATGGAAAAAATAAGAAAGAACTGGATTACTAATATTCAATAAAGCATGTAGAGAGTAATGGGGTACCATGTCCAACCATCTAGTGTCTTGAAAATAAGCTGTGCAATTTTTGTTAGCCTCTACATACAGTAGTATCTTCACAAAGAAGAGACTCATCACCACTGTTGTATGGGTTTTACCACATCAACATAAATTGTTTCCTGTGCTACCATTTGAATGTTAAATGGTGCTTCTTCAATTACTTGCCTAAATCTTTTGGCATACAGAAGTACAATGTTAAGTAGCTAAGAAAGTGGGAAACCACTCCTTAAAAACTAGCTATTAAGGAGGAAGAACCACTCTCCTTAAATGCAACATCAAGCATCTCATACTACTTAGTATGGGACATTGGGTACCCCATAATACCCAAGTCCCTATAACACAATACACTGGCCCTAGAGAGCCAACGTCCACAGCGACTTCACTCTATTGACACTGACCCAGCAGTGGCCACTCAGCTATCGGCAATTAGTATTCGATATTCACCTTAATCCAACCTATAGGTGGCCCTTTCTGTGCTGCCGACAACCTGACTCTAAGATCATTGTTAAGTACCCAACGAAAGTGAGAAACAACACCTTAAAAGCTAACTATTAAAAGGGAAAAACCACCCCCTTATCTACAACATCAAGCATCCCATCCTACTCGATATGAGACTTTGGCCCCCCATAATACCCAAGTCCCTAACATATGATCATATGTAATCAGAATCTTATTAAACAGATTTGGCAGCACGCACACACGTATATATATACACATACACACATCATCGTAACAGGTTACCAAGTGAAACCACTTGGAATATATTTCTTCAATTTAAGTGGCGAAATATATACACGCAAGCTTAATAGATTAGTCAACACTATCAGTCCAGATTGTTTGTGCATCTAATGTGTAATATCAGATAAGGGAACTTTACCTGCAAATGAACCACACATGACTGAACTGCAACAAAGGCTTGTTTAAAAATCTCATAGGAAAAGGCCTCAGTAGGAATGTCATATGGATATTGCTGCAAAATACATATAATGTAAGCACCAAGTCTCAATATAATCGACTATTTCACTATTATACTTTTTATTGTAGTGCATGTTCAGTTACCTGAAAAAGAGAACCAGCCATAAACCAGACTGTGTCAAGTTCATTATACTCTCTTTTTATTCCTTCAGCCCTTTGTAGAACTTCAACCTAAAGCACACTTACCAGAGTTTTAGTATGGGTATATTTGAAAATTGACCTTTGTAGTTAAATGTGGTGTTCATCTTTAATGAGGATTGGGAAGACGGAAAACCTTTGTGGGACTTCCAGTAAGGTAAGCTAGCTCAGAATCTGACCACAGTAGAGGTGATTCTACTGCCATCTGGCCCCTGCCTCGCTGACGATCAAGCTCCCTAATGTATGGATACCAGAAAGACTTCTTTCCTTGTTTTTTCTCATACATCAGATACAATGCCAAGCATGCCAATTCGGACAATTTGTTTGTGGTCAATAGCTCAGCTGGAATAACAATAAAGAATGAGATACAAATATAAATATTGAAATGTTTTGATACACCTCCAATCTGTTAATATTTTACCATAGATGAACAACACAATGCCACATACATTTATTCATTTTAAGAACGAACAAAAGCCTCTCTTCTTCCCATTATCAAAGGAAGTAATTTCTGTCAGGTATTTGCCTAATAATGTTGACTCCAAAAGGAGAAAAATCTCTTCCATGTAGTAATGTCTGGCACTAGCTAAGAGCAAACAAAAAATGACCTATCAACATATGCATCACCTAAACTACTATAGCAAATCAACGTCGTGAAATCCCCTTAAAATATAAAATATTTTTAAAACCACTATGCCACCTGAATCTCAAGAACTGAAACCATATCAATCAAACGTCATAAAACGCAAAAAAACCACCCATGAGTATCTTCTCTTATTTGTTTAGTTAAAAAAGATAATAACCATTAAGTCCTCCAAAATTCTTAAAACAGAAAATATTATAAATGCTTCTTTATGTTTTCAGAATAACTTCAATTTTAATTTCTTAAACACCAAAAAATCGCAATCTATAATCTCGGAAAGAGGTACTGGACATAACAGATCAAAAGAATTTAACAACTACCAATAGTCTCGTTTCCTAAGACCCTTTCCAGCGTGACCACCAACGAATTTGGAACAGAGAATGCAACATCACCAGCCTGCAATTAAATAATAATAAATTTAAATAAAGGGAAAAAAAGAGTAAACACTACTTTGGTGAATAGAAAATATGAATGATTTTGAATTATGAATGAACCTGAAGATCTTCACTAGCAGCTACATAATGTATCGGTTTGTGTGTATCATGGTGCCAAGGTCTTTCATTCAGAACAACTTTGCAAGGAGGGAGGCCATGCTTGTGCATCCAGGATTTCAAGTCGCCTTGCTCCTCCTCCTTCTTTCCGGCGGAGACGACGGCGGCCTCGCCGCCACCGGCGAGCAAGGTGTCGCGGCTGGAGGCAGAGCAGTAACATTTCCGGCGGAGGGAACGGAGGCGGCTCTTGCTGACTGATACGGCGAAGAATGAGGGCAATGCAGGGAGAGAATTAGCAGAGGAATGGCGAATTGAAGGGGAAAAGAAGCTTTTGTCTGAAATTGGAAGTGCGAGGCGCGAAACTTCCATGAAGTTAGGGTTTAGGAATTGGGAATTTGAGTTCGATGAAGAAGATGCTTTTTTTCTCCGAGTTTCTGAGTAAGTAGAAGGAGAAGTGTGTTGGTGTGAGATATTTTGGTGCGAGATTTTGGATTTTAGCATGCACTATATATACATGATGGTTTTGGGTGAACAGAAAGATAAGAGAAATAAAGCCAGAAAAGACAGGAATATGGCGTTTTCTGAGGATTGGATTGGAGGGAAACAAAAAACTCCGCTGTGAAAATCTTCTAGTTCTACACTTTAAATAGTTTGGGTGCACAAACCACAAATTTCCATGACTCATTACTGTCATGAGTGAATTCAACCAAATTTTAGTCCTCATTGATCATTTTATTTTGAGTAAACTACTATTTCTACTCATAAAAGTTGAAAATACTGACATATCTACTCATAAAAAAATTATATTTATACTCATAAAATATGAGTTCTATATAATAAAATTATTCAAACACTAAAAAATTACATAAAAACTCCAAATTACCCTTATCATGCATCATCTTTTCTCCACTACTACCACCACTAACCCCATCCTCTCTCTCTCTCCCCTTCCATTTTTTGAGTTCGTCGTCGTCGCCAGAGTCCGTCAACTCCTTCCTCTCTCTCTCTCTCTTTCTCTCTCTTTCCTTCTATGTTATGTTTCTTTCTCTTCTACTTCTTCGAATGGTTGCGTGGTGTAGATTCAGTGGTCACTAAATTTGTAGACTGGACAAGAGCGGGTGGAATCGCGGACTAAACAGGGACTGGAGCTTTGTGTCAGCAAAAGATGGAGGGCTAGTTGGAACGGGTTGGGGCAGCGGCAGCAGCTCTAGGGTTGTAAAAGGCGACGGTGGTCTTGGGCTCGCAGAGGTAAGGCAAGGGGAAGAAAAAGAAAGAGAGAGAGAAAGGATGGAGGAGGAAAAAAAGGGGGAAAGGACGCGGTAGCAGCGAGTGGAGGTTGGGTGGGACTTGACGGCGCCAGCGACTGTTGAGTGCCACGGGAGTGGTTATGCAGAGGAGTTAAGAAAGGGCGAGAGAGAGGAAGAAGAGTGAAAATCGGGAGAAGGGGGACAGCTTGGTGTTTGCCAGTGGTGGTGCGGTGGTCTCAGACAATTTGCTTTTTCTATTGTTGTTGTTGTTGTTGTTGCTTTATGTGAAGAAGATGATAATGGAGATATAGTGGTGGTGGTGGTGGTAATGGTAGTAATGAAGGAAATGAGGTGGTGGTGCCTTTGAATTGAGTGATTGTGGTAATTATAGTTTAAGGTGGTAGTGAGGAAGAATTTCGGTGGTGAGTTTGGGATTGGAAAAGTGGTGGTGTGGAGTAAGTGATAGTGGTGGGATAATTTGAGAATTTCAAATAATTTTTTTGGATTTGGATAATTTTGTTAAGATGGTAGTGAGGAAGATGCCTGATGAGTGGAGAAAGAGCACTTTGGTACCTATCTACAAGAATAAGGGGGATATACAAAGTTGCGGGAACTATAGAGGGATTAAGCTTATGAGTCATACTATGAAGTTATGAGAAATTGTGATAGAACGGAGGTTGAGAAAAGAGACACAAGTACAGAGAACCAATTTGGATTTATGCCAGGAATATATACCACTGAAGTGATGTACCTATTAAGAAAGATGATGGAAATGTATCGTAGTAATAAAAGGGATCTACATATGGTGTTTATTGATTTGGAAAAAAGCGTATGATAGGGTACCAAGGGAGGTTTTATGGAATGTTTTAGAAAAGAGGAGAGTAAGGATCCCATATATTCGGGCAATTAAAGACATGTATGATGGGGCCACAACTAGTGTGAAGACTCAAGGTGGTGTGACGGAGGAATTTCCTATTGGTATATGATTACATCAGGGATCATCCTTAAGTCCATACCTTTTCACATTAGTCTTGGAAGTACTCACAGAGCACATCCAAGAGCCTGTGCCATGGTGCATGCTTTTTGCCGATAATATTGTCCTTATGGGAGAATTAAGGGAAGACCTAAATAAGAAGTTGGAATTATGGAAAGAAGCTTTAGAAGTGTATGGTCTGCGCATAAGCCGTAGCAAGACGGAATATATGGAATGTAAGTTCAGTCTGAGAAGGGAAAACCCCAACATAGAGGTGAAGATTGGAGAAAACATCCTAGAAAAAGTTAAAAGTTTTAAGTATATTGGGTGCATCATACAGGATAATGGAGAGATTGAACATGATGTAAATCATAGGATCCAAGCAGGTTGGTCAAAATGGCGGAGTGCATATGGTTTTATATGCGACAAAAAAGTGCCTTTAAAACTTAAAGGTAAATTCTATCGCACCGCTATAAGACCGGCTATACTGTATGGTACGGAGTGTTGGGCGGCTAAAGGGGAGCACGAACATAAGCTGAGTGTGGCAGAGATGAAGATGTTGAAATGGATGAGTGGTCATACACGATTGGATAGAATAAGGAATGAAGATATAAGGGAGAGAGTTGGAGTAGCACCCATTGTGGAAAAGATAGTTGAATCGCGTCTCAGGTGGTTTGGACATGTGAGAAGAAGACCGATAGAACATCCAGTCAGGTGGGTGGATGAGATGGAAGATGAATAAAGGGCGAAAGGCAGAGGCAGACCTAAGAAGACCATCCATGAGGTGATCAAACGAGATCTACATGTAAACGGTCTCTCTGTAAACATGATACATGACAGAGCACAATAGCGTCGTTTGATTCATGTAGCTGACCCCACTTAGTGGGACAAGGCTTTGTTGTTGTTGTTATTGTTGTTGTTGTTTGGATAATTTTATTAGCAAAAGTTTATGTTTCATGGGTACAAATAGTAATTTCCTTTTTCTATGGGTAAATATGTCAGCGTTTTCAACTTTTGTAAATATAAATGATAGTTTACTCTTTTATCTTTACTCAATCTTATTACGGATTTTAATTTTGATGTACGGTCATTAATAATAAAATAATTTTATATGTACATTTAATAACATAATATTGTATTAAAAATAATAAATATAATTATACCATCAATATATTAAAATTAAATTTATTATGTTATATACATAAAAAATTATGATAAAATATATATTAAAATATAAAATTTATAATAAAATTAGTTTATAACTTTAAAATATAAAATTTATAGTAAAATTAATACTATATATATTTATAGTTGATAAAATAATTCTCAAAATAATAAAATTAGTTTGTAACTTTAAAAAGATGATAATTTTTTCATAAAATTGTCTGATTATTAATTTTTTATTATTTAAAAAAGAGATTAAATTTGTAACATCACTAATTTTAAAAAATCTAATTTTAATTAATTTAATATTGATTTTAGTAAATTAAAGATATATATTCTATTTAAAACGTTGGAGACAATTAAACTCAATTTAGTATGAGCTGAGCCTAATTATTTATTTCTAATTTTTCAGTTAATTCTAGCTTTTTTGTTACAAACATATAGTATGAAAATTAAAAAAAATTAACTATTAAATATAAATAAATAATATTAAATATTAGTGAAAAAAGAAATAGTATAAATAGGGACTATATTATTATACTATTGGGACTATATTATTATACATTATTATATTAGGAGAGAAAAAAATAAAAAAATAAAAAATATTATTCATACACTAAATATTTTTTATATTTATATAAAAATATAGTTGTTACTAATTAATTGTATGTTTAAATTTTGTTCATTAACAAAATAAAAAGAACGTGTTTTGATTATTAAGAGAATATTGATTTAATCGGTAATTATCATAAAGAATATACACGTAGTGCGATTGTAACAAATAGGTGAATCTTAATTTATTAAGAGTTTTTTATTTTCATTCACTCAAACTAAAAAAAATTTATAATTTTAATAAGAGAAAAGTTTGTAGGTCAGTAATTTTGATTGATATTAGTTAGTATTTGTAACAAACAATCTAACATTTTTAACTCAATATTTTTATTTCAATAGTCTAACAATATATTTTTAGCTAATTAAAAAAATCAATAAAATTTATTATTTTTAATTACTAATATTTAAAAAAATAAATTAAAAATATATTATTAAAATATTAAATTAAAAAAATTAGACTAATAACTAAAAATATTGATTATAAACAATAAATTTTACTTGGTTTTGAGCTTGATCCTTTAATATTATTGGTTAATTGCGGCCAAAAATAATAAATAATCCGAGTTCTATATGCCATTGATGGTTTGATCATTCTTCAATATGATTAAACATCTTGTATATCCTTTAAACTTCGATAGCATCACAATTCACATACCATCAATTATTTAGATCTTCTTCTCTAATTCTTATTATCTCCTCTATAATTCATTAATTCTAGTGCTAGCATTTTTCGCCGCTACAACCACACATTCTAAATGGACGATCATCGCATGGTGACAATCATGTCACTATTTGATTGGATGCACGTAACCATCTGCCACTTATTCAAGAGATTATAGACCTAACCAAAAATGATGTATTAACTAGGCTCCAAATCCAAGCACTCACGCACACACATGGAACAAAAAACAGCTACCTCCAACAACGTCTTAATTGACCCAAGCAACGGTTTCAACCGCGCTACCAGAACATTCCACAGCCTAAAACCCCCTCTCCGCCTCCCTCCTTCACATGCCACCGTCTCCGCACCATCATACGTTCTCTCTCTCCGTCGCAACTCACCTTGGTCCGACTCCGTCACCGCTCTCATCGACTCTGCCACCGGCCGCCACCTCTCCTACGCCGATTTCATCCGCCGTTCGGAAACCCTAGCTGCCAACCTTACATCCCTCTTCACACTCTCCAAAAACGACACCGCTTTGGTCCTCTCTCCAAACCTCCTCCACGTTCCTATCCTCCACTTCGCGCTCCTCTCCCTCGGCGTCGTTGTTTCGCCGGCAAATCCACTTGCCACGCGCTCCGATCTCACGCGCTTCATCCGCCTTAGCAAACCTACCATCGCATTCGCCACGTCATCAGCGGCTAACAACCTTCCCAATGAGTTCCGTCACGGAACCGTCCTCATCGACTCGCCCGAGTTCGAATCGCTCATGACAGCGAGTCGACCCGGCGCCAAACTCGAACAAGTGGAGGTGAGTCAGTCTGACGTGGCAGCTATTCTTTACTCTTCAGGAACCACAGGGAATGTGAAGGGAGTGATGCTGACTCACCGGAACCTGATTGCAATGGCAGGGGTATACGACGTCGTTCGGCCGCAGAGGGAGAAGCCCGCGGTGTTCCTATATACGGTGCCGTTTTTCCACGTGTTCGGGTTTACGCTCTCGCTGAGGGCGGTGGTGCTGTTGGAAACGGTGGTGTTAATGGAGAGATTCGGATTGAGGAGGATGATGGAGGCGATAGAGAGGTTTCGAGTTACGCACATGGCGGCGGTGCCGTCAATAATGGTAGCGATGATGAAAGACGACCTGACGGCGGCTTATGATTTAAGGTCGTTGGAATGCGTCTCTTGCGGCGGGGCTCCTCTCGGAAAGGATACCGCCGCGGCGTTCAAAACAAAGTTTCCCAAAGTGTTAATCTTGCAGGTTAGGGAGTTATTAAAGTGTTTCTTACTCTTTTTTTTTTTATATTTAACCTGTTACGAATTTTGTTTTTTCTTTCCTTTTTTGTGTGTACATACTACATAAGTACATATATAGTCATGAAACTATTAACCATAAACAGTGGGTTAATTTTTTTGGATATTGAATAAGAATTTGTGTAATCCTTTAATATTAAAAATTATTTTGTTTTACAAAATTATGGATGCTATAAAATTTATAGAAATCGAATTGTGAGATCAAATTTTTTTATTTATAAAGACAATACATAAATTACGTATTATATTATTTTAATATTAAATTACAATATACAGACTGTGTATTATATTATTTTAATATTAAATTATAATATATAATCCGCATATTATCAATGCAATTTGTAGTATGCGTATTATGCTTGCATAGAATAGCGTCTCTAGAATACTATTTTTTGCACATTAAGGTCCCATGTTAAAATAAAAAATCCTAAACAGTGATATTGCACTAAAAATTTTAGAAATACGAAAATATTTCATGTTTGTCTTATTAGCTGCTATAAAGTTTTTATAAAATTAAAAGGTTGCCTAATTTGTACTTTCCCTCAAGATTCGCATTGGTATTCTCTGTCTCTCTCTCCTCCCACTAGCCAGAATATTCAAATCCATTTTAAATTTGAAGTTATATTGTAAATCTTCTTTGTCGCGGCAACTGGCAAGATTAACTTAAAAATGAAAAATGAATAGGAAAACAGTAACACATACTCCTTACTTAGAATAGTTCATCTTATATCGAAGAAGGAAATATTGCAGGGATACGGTCTAACGGAGTCAACGGCAGGGGTTGCCCGAACAACGAATCCGGAGGAGGCAAGCCGATCAAGGACAACAGGTAAGCTGGTGTCAGGTGTTGAGGCTAAAATTGTAAATCCAGACACAGGGGAGCCCATGTTTCCTGGTGATCAAGGGGAACTTTGGCTCAGAGGACCTTCAATTATGAAAGGTATTCAATTAATAGTACTTCTTCCTAACAACTATTATAGGATAAAAATTTTAAAGTGATACTTATTAGCTAAATATTTTATTAATAGTTAGTGTAGCTATTCTGTACCAAAAAAAAAAGTGTTCCCCTACGGGAAACATGTGCGAATCTAGTATAGGAGAATAATGGAACGAAGACTGAAAGCATGCTTGAATTGTGTATGTGTTGAAAACGTAAGCCACAAGTATAGTATGCATTTTGTCTCGTACTAACATATTTCTTCTGTTGGAGCGTTTAGGTTTAGAAAAGCTAAAATATTATATTTATTTAACTAATTATTGATCTATTATTTATTACATATTTAATAGTTGAAAAAGTATAGGTAACTAATAACATTTTTGAACAATGTGTGAACAAAAAAGTTTATAAATGGTGAAATTACTACAATATGTACAAAATGGTGTGTTATATTATTTCTTGATATTTAACAATTGAGCTCAATTTGGTTAAATTATTACAGTTAGATTCTTTTATAAGTTACTTTTTCTTTTCTTTTCTGTTAAGAAGTATTTTAATTGTTCTAAATTGAGAATTTATTTAAATAAAATTATAAAAATAAGTTGGAGACACAAAATTGTCATGATCTTTTATTTCAAATTTTTAATATCGTAAGTTAGTCAGCACATAAGTTATAGATCACATCTGAGTATACATATTTAAAATAATACATATTTCTATATGTTATATATCCAAGTCTTTTTGTTAATTAAGTCCAATCAAATTAGTTTAATATAACAAAATTAGTTATGAATAGTTAGCATTATTCTAAATCTTATTGTTTAACTTGGTTGAACTTAATTAACAAAAAAATTTGAATATATACCATTACTCATACATATATTATGAAAATATGAGCCCATCTCTTTATGCGATTTTGGAATTATCCGTTGTTTTTTAATATTTAGTTGATTTAGTCAAGAGAATGAATTTTTCTTTTCTTGACTTCATTTTTTTTTAATAATACCATGAGTCTTATTTCTTTAGATACATATTTAATCAATATTGTAACATTTTAAAAAAAAAATGATAATTATAATATAACAATCAAACTCATTAAATTGAGTTATTATTATTCTCCCTTCAATGCTTTCAACATGTAAGGTCGTCTTTGAAATCTAAAATATCTTATAACCATCAAACTGATTCATGAAACTATATGTTTTTTAACTTGAGTTTTAGTATTGGATTTAGAGAAACCGTCCAAAACATTTTTCTTATTTTATTTTATTTTATTGGGAGCAGGTTATGTTGGTGACCCAGAAGCAACTTTAGCAAGCTTGGTGGATGGGTGGTTAAGGACTGGGGACCTCTGCTATTTCGATGAAGAGGGTTTCCTCTATGTCGTTGACAGGTTGAAAGAGTTGATCAAATATAAAGGCTACCAGGTAAACTATTTCCCTTTCTTGCTTCCAAAAGTTTTTCCCTTAAATAATATCACTTTGCCACTACTGTTAAATTAATATGACTAGTGCATAGTAGTGAAACATTACCGATCATAATGTTCGTCCTGTAAATAAATTATAGTGTTTATTTTCTAACTACTATTGGAAGATGAATAAATTATGATATATATGTGTGTGTTTAATTATTCTAATTTATCTATGTCTTAAGAATTGAGTGGTTATTACTTATTTCTAAATGTGATAGGGTGTATTACAAGTATTGCATGTTTTAGAAATATAATTTTTAAATAATTTATATGTGAGAGATATTTTTCACATCTTAAACTAATTTTTGGGGTTAATTAAGCACATTTACTTTCAAAATGGTATAATAGCCTATTCAATTCAATGTTATTCGGTTATTGCACTATTCACACACAAAAGTATTTGAAAATTGCAAAGAAATACAAAATTGAGGTCTTATCAAAATCATCATCCACTTTTAATATCAAGATGATATTAACTAATTTTTAAATAATACCAATTTACCGTTAATTTAATTTTGATAATAATGGAACAAAAATTTATTACATATGTTCATTTATTTAAGAATAATTTATCTATTCATTCAATTCTAAGCATTACCAATATTTATTTATTACTTTTGTTAGTATGTGTTTTTTAGTTTCGATCAGATCATTATTTTAAAACGAAGTGAATATTTTAATAATAAATCTTAGTTACAAATCTGAAGGACCTTTACACTGTCATGATTAATTTGTGATACTTGATTGTACATTGCAGGTGGCCCCTGCAGAATTAGAACAAGTGCTCCATTCGCACCCTGAGATAAGCGATGCGGCAGTTATTCCGTAAGATTACTACGATGAAATCTAAACTCTTAAAACAACACTTATTTTTAAAGTTCATTTAATGGAATAATGGTTGATTCCATTAAATAATTCAACAGTATAACAATAATTTTTAATCGATTATTACTTACTGTAATTCAAGATAAATCTGTTTTCATTTTTTAGTATATGAACACAAAGCATTTAGAAAAAAGGACTGTAATTGTAAGGGGCATTAGGATTAGTAGTTCAGATTTACCATAATAATAATATTTATACATCGTTTTTCATTCATAGATATCCTGATGAAGAAGCTGGTCAAGTCCCCATGGCCTTTGTGGTAAGAAAGCCCCAAAGTTCCCTTGGTGAAGCAGAAATAATTGAATTTGTTGCTAAGCAGGTACTTTATCCATTTTTCCATATTCAATTAACCGATCATAAAAGATAGATGTTAATGATATTATAATATAGAATGACTACGTTTTATATTTATAATCAAATTTAATTCGTATTTATAATCAAATTTCTAATTATTACTATCAAAACATGCTTGTTAATTTATAATGTTTATTTCTTAGGAATTTTTTTATTATATTAAAATAAAAATTTATATGATATATTTTATAGTATTAAACTATTGATCATATACTCGACCCCACTTAATAGAATAAGATATAGCTAGTGTTGATATTGAAATGGAAATTGTAAATCTTATTTCTGGGTGCTTTGCCTTGTTTCAGGTTGCACCATACAAGAAAATAAGACGTGTAACATTTGTTGACTCCATACCAAAGAATGCAGTGGGGAAAATTCTAAGGAAAGATTTAAATAAAATTGCTCTTGAAAGATATATCTCTAGGCTATAAATATACTTCAGTTCGTTTTATTTTATTTCTTTGGGTGGGGTTGTAATTCTAGGATTTTTAGTTTGTTACTACTTAAATGTCATATTTTGCAAGAATAATAGTATAATTATTAAGCTCAATAAATGGTTAATCATTTAGCCATTAACAATGAAAAGCAAAAGAATAATCAACTTCTCATATTTGCCCGGAAATGGCTCTTCATATCAGACTCGGATAAGAACATAGCTAATTCCCTAAACTGAGCAGAATGTTCTGATATATGCTTGAGAAAATCACACTCATCTCTATATGAAACAGACTAAATTGGTGGGGACTGAGCATATGAGAAAAGCAATACAATTTCCCACAAAGCAATACCCATGTAGGAGAAATGATGATGTTTATTATTCATACTCACGATTTGGAAGCAACTCTAATTTCATAAACATGGCTATTGAGTTAAAAAATTCACACTAAAAAGTTGCAAGAAATCATAACTAGTGAATCAAAGAAGGTTTCTTTAACCATGTCCTTTTGAGATTCAGAATACCATAGAACAGAATCATCTTCATAGAGTTGACTAACGTCCTTATGCACTCTCCTCTGGAGCTTCTCTCTTTTTGCCTTTCTTGGTTCCATCAGTATTCTGTTGTTGCTGTTCAGCCTTCTTCTGTGCTCGAACCATTGCACGCCTTTCTCGTGGCCGCATTTCTCGTACGCTTCTAGGAGGCATTACATAAGGTTCAAGTGGTCGATCACCAAACGGATGCTCACTGCCGGGGAAGATCCTCAGCTTTCGATCCCTATCCTACACCAATTAATCATAATGTAAAAAAACGAGGTCTAATTGTGTATATACACATACATCAGAACCAAAGTGTAACAAAATGTAAAGAAAAATTCATTAACAATCAGAGCTATCTAAGAAAATGATTTTTTACAAGCAATTCATCTGTAAACATGTATGAGAATTACCTGATGATTTTTCTATAATTCATTTCAATTCAAATCAATTCTATTCCAAAATCTTTTTGTTCAAAACACACCAAAAACAGATGGAATAGAAGGCTGTGCTAGAACTGGAAACTAAAACAGATGGATTTTTGAGTTCAGGAATAGACCAGAGAGTAGAGTAATCAATGAATTCCAGGGAAAGACTGAAATACAAGAGATTTTAGGCGAACTTATTAATATTAAGCAAAAGACAAAGTAAACATGTACAAACTCTGGCTCCGTACAAGTGTAATTAAATTCCATATTCACGCTTTAAATTTTCAAAATTAAGGGTCAATGTTGCACTTACATCACGCAATTTGTTTCTAGGCAACATGCGCAAAACAGCTTTGCGAATGACTTCTGTAGGATCTTTGGCCATCTGATCCTTGAAAGTCCTTTCCTTGAGGTGGCCCACATACCTATACACCATTATGTCTGTATTAAGTTACATCACAATATTGTGAATAATGCAAGAATATTATGGGGCATAAGAAACTCCATAGCTAAAAAGCAAACATAATTGGGGACAACGGTTGTTGGACCATAGAAGATAAGCATATAGATGAAAATAAAATCATTTGATTTACAAGAAGCCTAAAATAATTGATATTTCACTAATATTTAAACTAAAGTGCTTAAGGCACAACACTTGCCCTGTATGCCAGTAATAGACCTTGTCTGTAAGTTTTCTCCCAGTGACACAAACATCCTTTGCATTAAGAACAATGCACATATCTCCATCATCACGATTAGGTGTGTAAGTTGGCTTATCCTTTCCCTGAACTACAGTAGCAATTTGAGATGCTAACCTCCCAAGAATCTACTCAAGGAACAAATTCATTAGTTAAATTATCTCATGAATTAAGATAAGTAAATTATTCAATAGCTGATCACTGATCAGTGGACAGAATCAAAATGTAGAAAGCTTGGACATGCCAACTTACTGGTATGTTCCAAAAAATATTGGATACCAATATTTAGTGGGCATGCAGTCAACACAAATATTATATACTTGAACAAGACTCCAAGAGTTGAAAGACTCAGCTTGACAGTTGACACAATATTTTAAAATGATTATTTTACCACCTCAAATATTGAAATGTTCAACACCATATACAATTTCAGATAAAAAACAATTTGAAGAGTGATCTCTGCCAATGAAATAGATTATGAATACAGACAAAAAGTAAGATTAGTTAATCTTTATACAGACAAAAAGTAAGATTAGTTAATCTTTATACAGACAAAAAGTAAGTTTAGTTAATCTTTATATGTACAAGGCTAGTTCTACAAAATATGTACCAGTATATGTTTTTTCAAAATATGTCGGAATAACAAGTATTGCACATGCCTAGTTCAGTAATTCTACTAGTTATATATATATAGTATACGTTTTTACAATAGGGGTTAAAGAACAAGTACCAGCACATGACAAACATAAAGAATGTTTCATATTTTTCTTTTATCTCTTTTTGTACAGGGGAGTGGTGAATATTGATTGTTTAACACCTATGAATTATGATTAGTTAAAGGTACAAAGATGTGAGACCCCGATAAAACCTTCACTGCGACTTTAGCCATTTCTTTTTAACTAATTCACCTAATAAACTACCTTGAAATTCTCAACTTTTAATGTGTCATGATCTTATGAGGGAATCAATTACAATAATTTAGACAAACTATATTCATCTTTCTAAATTCCTTAAGCTAGCTTACTATATATATAGGGTTTACGATTAATATTTTCAAAATTGCAAAGATATTTAGATTCAATCTTATTTGTCATTTGGGATTTTCATGAGATCGAATTGACTTATTCTGTTGGATAACTTTCAATAAGGTATAAATCCAAGTCAAGATATGGAAATGCAACCCAAAAACTGAATGTTTGCAAAACATTTCATTGATCAAATGCTGAAATGCGGTGATATCAAATAACAACAAGCAAATATCGCAAAGCAAAACAATCATATTCATCTTGGAACGACACAACACAACCTACCCTTTAAGCAAAAAACAAAGCGAGAAAATGCTCTGGCTAATTATTAGAATCCAAAATCAACAACACATTGTATAATGCGATCATACTCGCAGTTTGTATGAGGATTTCAACAGAATCAGAAAATATGAGAAACTGAACACTCACCTGTCCCTTGGCATCGAAAACCCGCCACCGGAGACCATCAAGATTAATGCGCCTTAATCCAGCCGCTGCTCTCTGATAATATTTAAACAAATAAATTCAATACTGAATTCAAAATAGGGTGGAATTTTCACAAACACTTGGCATGCATTTCGTGCCAACAATGATTTAAACAACCAAAGGAGATTTCAGAATTACCTTCATGTTGAAAGCGTTAACCATCTTCATTTTGACCTCGGCTTCTTGTTTCGAACTTCCTCACAAAAATTTCACCGGTTCAGTAAACTTGAGAACAGAATAACACTACCTGATAGGAAAATGGTGAGTTGAGTGAGTAGCCGCAGTTTGAGAGAATGAGTGAGGATTTGAAAGTGGAACGAAAGCAAAGAAGTGGAGAGAGGCGAGACGGCGTGACGGTGACGGTGAGAAGCGACGCCGAGGGAGGGCGGGCAGAGACTGAGAGAGTGAGAGGGTGAGGCTTAGGGTTTCAAACAAGGGGTTCTGAAAATGGAACCGCATATCCAACCCCTCTAAACTGCTTCGAACCGGTTTGAACCGGGTTCAATATAAAAAATTTACAAAAAATAATATATAAAAGAAAATTAATATTGTTGTTTACATATCAATCATAATCATGTTGGGATTTTTTATTTAAGGTAAAAACTCAAGTGAAGCTAATAGTTTAAAGCTGTTAGATGAAAATTTAGTCAAATCAGTTAAATTATCTAACGAGTTTCAATTATCAATTTCACGTGAAGTCGACTGCACATAAATTTCCACTTTTATTTAAATTAAATAATTATATAATTTACTGATATACACAAACTGTGAAATAATTACTTAAATAAATAACGTATTACATGTTAGATATTAGAGCTCAACATAAATATGAGCATATCTGGGATAATAAGATTTAGGACATTACACGTGAAAAATCTGACATATCCAAGATGTACCAAGATATATTTTAAAAAACAGATACTGAACATCCAAGATGCGTTTAAAAACTGATTTGGATCATAGTATCTGAGATACGGTCAAAACAGAAATTAAAGTCACAATATCTGAATACGTGCAAATACAATTTCAGATAAATTTTAAATTAGACTAAAATTCAAAAATAACTTTAAATTTATATTTTTTTGAATAAAATTAATTAAATTGATAAATAAAAATTAAATAAATACTATTTAAATCGTAATAAATTATACTAATTTTAAAA
>NC_029781.3:102810017-102820423 GCF_000817695.3 Arachis duranensis
TATATATAAATATATTAATAACTAATTTTAACGACTAATTTTAATATACAAATAGTATTTTTGAATATATTGCTAATGAAATATCAATTGGATTGGTCAAATGCGTTTTTTCCAAGTTGTAAGATTGTGTCCGAATTTGATGGCTATTGGGTTTTATTTATTTATTCACTAGTGCTAGGGAATTAAGATTCTTCCAGCTAAAAATCAGCTAAATTTTTATGTGTGAATTCAAAATTTTTATATAGATGATGTTTATGTTAGGTATTAGAATATATTTTTTATTAAATTAGATTATTCTAAATCTGTTTTTTGATTTATTATGTTTTAGGTATTTAGAAAGAGAAAGAGAGTGAATAGACGGAAGCTAATTGAATTATTTTTCGTGATTCATGTTGCAATGATACTGAACGTATAGTATCTCCTCCTAATTTAAATATGATAAAATATTTAATAACTAATATTTTAAATTATAAATAAATAAATTAATTACTATATTTATAATTAACTAAGTTATTCCATTATTGGTTAATTTGAAGATGGTTCATATACTTTTCTTTATTTATTATGATAATATCACAATATGAGATTAAAATAAATATTTGTTTGAGGGCATGATGACACCACTTGATCATATAAAACTCTTAAAGAATTTAAGACATTGCTTAGCAATTTGTATAAACTAGGAGCTTCACAAACACTGCCGTGTTCGTATCGCCACTTTTCTATAATTTTTTTCAAAGTTTAATTATTATATATTAATAATTAAAAATTACATTATACTTTGTTAAATGCTTAAAGTAATAGATAATATACTTGAGTGATGATTAGAATTAGATATAAAAATAGGATAAGAAAAGAAAAGACAAAAAAAAGAAAGCAACATAAAGGTATGAACTAAAAAGTGCATAGTAGGAGTATTAATATAGGAGAATTGATTGGAGAATTTTCACTATTTTAATCCTATTTACTAATAAAATTCTAAATTTGACATTATACCAAAAAGGGAAGAAAGGATTGAATTACAAAGCTAGGTGGTTATAAAATTATGAAAATAAAGCAACTATCTGGAGGATATTTCACTATTTCTGGGAAATTTTTTGTCTTTTACGACAACAAATGCTATCCGTTTTTTGAAACGAACAATTGTTACTTGAGCTAGCTAAGAGCTGCAAATATGGAAAAAAAAATTGAACTGTGAATCATGTTATAAGAATTGAATTAGTTTAATTTAGAAATTAAACTTATATAGACTGATAGTTATATTGGTTTGAATTTAATCCACCACCAAACCTTCTCGCTCTCTTTATACTAATATCAAAAAGGCAAATTAGTTTTGTTTTTTTTTTTAACTCAAATCAATTCAACGAGCTATGAACTATGATCAAGTCTCTTATTACAAAAATGATAATTTTTTAGAAAAGAAACAAATAATACAAATCCATAAAATTTTTATATCAAATAAATTCTCATTTTTTTTCTCTAGTTCCAATTAAGAGTATCTTTTTTTCTTGAAAAATTTAAACTGCTATCTTACCTTTAACTATAACATGGTTGAAAAGTAAAAACTGTATATACAAGAAATATATCTCACTAGGAAGAAGAAGAGGAAGTAGACAATGCTTTTAAGAAAACCTTTTGCATGCACATGACGAAATTTGAATCTTTGATACTTGATTAAGCCAACAAATGAAATGATTACTCGACTAACTCAAATTGATTACCAACGTAAATAGTTGATCTTGGGAATAACCACATCTAATAATTCTTCTTTGTAGTGTATATATCTTTCTTCTCTTTTGTTACTTATTGAGTCTCTCTTGATTTTGGAAAAAAACTATCATTTTTTATTCAGTTGATGAAGGAATCCCACTCTCTCTAATGTTATAGACTTTGGTGGATATTGATCAATGCGAGAAAGAGAAAGAAGAGAGAAGAATAGAAGAGTCATGTGTGGATTCGATTCCATATATATGCGAGGAAGTAAAATGTAGTGGGTGATTCAGAATTTATAGGGCATGCATTTCTTTCTTTTTTTTCCATTATTTTGATTTAGTCAATATGATCATACTCGTAAATATTAAAAATTAATCAGTTGTATAAAATATATATTAAAATAAAAAATACATATTAAAATANATACAAAAAAAAACTCAATTAAAAAGCTAATTTTTCAATAAATATCTGTTATTTTTTTAATTTTAAATTCTAATTTTAAATCTTAAATTCTCAAAAAATAATGTTAAAAAAAGTAATTTTACAATAAAGTTAAAAAAAATTAACTTATTTAGTTACTTCAAAATTGATTTTTATATTTTTCTTTTACAAAAAATATATACTTGGAAACATGGGATGATTTTCTTGATAAATAAGAGGGAAGAAATTAAAGGTGATGTGAGTAGAGGTGGTCCACTCCACTAGTAATTAATTTAAGTATTTTGCAATGCATGATGCTTCACAATTTGGCAACACCTATGTCCCGTCCTTCTTTTCCATTGGATCATACAAACTTCAATTCTTTTTTGTGTGTTTATGCTTCCTTCACAACTTACAAATGATCAAATTCTTCAATACTTTAAGCACATTTGTTTCTCCACAGTTGGTGATAGTTAAAATTCCTTAGCTTGCAACAAATATTACTTCCCCAAGGGGGAATTTATGCTTTAGTTTTGTGGTTAGCAATAGAGAAAATATTGCAAACTAATATTAATTGTGTACAATGTGTACAATAGACTAAAAAAAATAAAATTATATTTAAAAATTAGATTATTAATTAATTATTTAATTTGAAATTTTAAATTTTAAAAAATTAAGATTAGCATTTAAATTCATTCACATTACGTACGGTTATTTCTAATCTTATCATAACCTCTAATACACGTCCAAAATTCACCGTCATATTTTTCGGTCCTCACCTCGCGTCCCTGAATTCCTCGTCGACCATACCAACGCCACCGCCGCATCCTCCAACCGATACCGTCCTTACCTCCGCCGGTCAGTCCGACGCGCCTCGCCTTTTGACGCTCAGCCTAACGTTGCTGCCATTGTTTTCGCATCTCTCTTCCAAACCGGCTTCGCTTTCTCCCATTCTTTCAAGCCTCTTCTCACTTCCTCTTCGGATTCAAGCATGATTAGCTTCTTTCATGATTTGAGTCATATGCTTCATAACAGTACCACTTTCGTCATACCTAATCCTTCAAAATTATGTTTTATCATAATAGTTGTTTCTTCTGTTTATTCATCTTCTTCTTCTATTTTAATGGTGGTCAATTTAGGATGGTCATTTTAGTAGGTATGCGGATGGTTATTTTAATTTTTATGTAGATGATTATTTTGATTGGATTGGGTTTAGTTATAAATAATTAAAATATATTAGATGTTCAATTCATTAGGTATGCAGATGGTTATTTTTATCCTTAAGTAGATGGTTAATTTTTTCCTAAGGGTGAGTGGCGTGTGCCAAGCCAAGTAGCGACGGTGAAATGGGATGGTTATTGATGAAGGTGAGGTGGCTGCCGGTTGAAAAAACAGAGAGTATTAGAGTAAATTAAAATTTCATATGGTTATTTTTTTAAAATAATTAACAAAATTTTTTAAAAATTTAAAATTTAAAATTTGATGTAAAATAATCAAAAGGAGAGTTTTTAAATTTATTATTTATCTCTATTAAGTTAAATAACTAATCCATTCTATACATTGTCAAGATTCTTTATTGACTCCCTTATAAAATTCCAATAATAATATTGTAGCTACCAAGAAAATTAAAACTTGATCCTACGCACGTTCAAGATTTGGTTCGATTTAAAACACAATCTAATCTTGATACATATTTTACCGAGTTAATTTTATTAATTTATATAAAATTTATAAATATATATATATTAATTTTATATAGGATTAAGCCAGTTTAATTTGATGTATAGCGAGTTAATTTTAAGTCGACAATTTTAATCCAATAAGATATTAAAATTGAGTCTAAATATAATTAAATCCGATTGAACGCAACTCATATGTACAGTGGCCTTGTATATTCACTTGTATATATTTTATTTTGTATGTAATTTACACTATATTTGTTTGAAAAGAAGATTGAAAGAAAGAAAAAGAAGGAAAGAAAAGAGGAAGGAAAATGATTATTTTTTATTGTTTAGTTATGAAGAGAAATTGGAGAGGAAAGAAAATGGGTGAAAAAAATTAGTGGGACTCATCAATTTTTTTTCTTCAATATTAAAAAGAAAAGAAAGAAAAAACTTATTTTTTTCTCACAATTTCTAATATTATCCCTTCACTTTTTTTTAATGTATTTTATAATACAATAGTAAAATTATCTTTTTATAACATTTATTTTCTTCTTATTTTCCTTTCATCCAAACACATTTAAGAAAAATAAAAATTCACTCAAATTTTTTCATTTTTTTTCTTTTTTTTCTATTTCTTTCCTTTCAACCAAACATAGCGTTAGTGATTACTTAGTAGCTTCTTATATATTTCATTTGTTTGTATGTAATATGTCACTTCAATTCTAACTCTTCATTGTAACATCGGTCTAAAATAATTTCTAATTTCTAATTTCTAATTTCAAACCTCTTTGATTAAAAAAAAGGAGAATTAATGAAAGGTTTGTAATTAAATAATTTTTATAAAGAGACAATGCATCAAACAATTAGCACAAGTCATAAGATGCTTATGGCGTCTTCATCTTTATTCTTTTGAACTTAGTAATATACGACACGTGATTGGTCCTGTTTCAATTATTATTATGCAAGTGAACCGATCCTTGTTATTTGTTTATCATTTATAGGTCATATCATACCACATTAATTAACTGTATATCATACCATATAATAATATGAATTATTCATTCATACATTTAGATATGAATTCGGCAAATATTGAGCCACCCCACCTGTTTGATTGAATTTCTTGTCACAGTATTGTCTTGACAGATAAGCATCAATCTCGTTGCCACTGCCCAAATGCCAAGTGGACGGTTCTGATGAAACAATCAGCAATGATCAACGGTCTAAAATCAAACGGCTTTTGGCTACCTCGGAAGGTCACACACCTTATCAAGAATACTTGTATTATTAATAGTTTTCCACGAGCAAATCCAAAATCTTCATATATATTATAACAATATTTTCATATTTCATATTATATATGACTAACAAGGGACACCTTAAATTTGGTTTGGTTAATGTGTGGTGCACTTGTCATGCAATGGTGGTGGCAAGATCCAGAGACAACTCATCTTTAGTCCTTCTTCATTATCCGATCCATCAAGCCATTCCTTAACCACTAGGCGCCACATCTTTCATATTATTACTAATTCTATTATTGTCCCTTCTATATATCTTTTATTATTTAATTAATAAAATATAGGCACCAACTTTAATTTTAATTAATTAATATTAATCAATTTTAGAGTTTAGATTTATCTGTTAAGATTTAAAATTAAAAGGATATAATTTGAGATTTAGAATTTAAAATAATTTTAAAAAATTAATTGATATTTTTTTTTCTTACGATATTTCTTAATTTAGTAAGAAATAATTCGTCATGAATTTAAAATTTATTTAAAAATTTGTTGCTAGTCAATATTTAGAGTTAACTGATGTTGATTAAAAATAATTGATTATCTAATATTATTCTTTAATTAGTTTACTAATGATTATATACTATATACACATAAAAATTTTATACTAAAATAGTCACTGTATATACGAATAAATTCTCGTAATGGTCTCTGAGATTTATACGATTATCCAATGTAATCTTCGAGATCCCAATTTTACCATTATAATCTCTCAAATAGAGTCCTGAATACTATAGTAGTCCCTAGACATCTTTTCAGTGACAAGTCAGTTGTCGCAACATTGACGTGGTATCACTTTGCCACGCTGGAGCATCTTCTTCCTTCTGTCCTTTCCGCACCAAAACTCCACAGCAACAGCCTCCTACCTTGACCTTCTTTATGCTTCGACAACTCATACTTCAATTTCGACAATAGCAGCCACCTTTTGCTAACAACAAAACCAACATTGATATTGCTAATAATGAGAGCATCATCCACACCCTACGCCTCCTACTTCCGCTTTCTCCACCTAAAATGTTACCTTTTTAACCGTCGTAGTCGCAGAGTGACAACTCAAGTCTTCATTAGCATCTCCCTCACTGTTCTTCACCTCAACAACAACTTCAGCAGCAGAAATACTGGAATTGTCATTTTTGCCCTCTTCTTCTTCAGCTTTTCAAAACAAACCCTGGAACTCGTTATGGATCGCATGGTAGAGATGTCCTATCCGGAGTTCGGACGTCTCAGAGCCGTTGAAACTGTCGTAAATCTCAATGAACAACCAACCCTGCTCCTCCGACACCGCCATGTGTACCTTTTCCTCGTTAGCCTTCCCCAGGGTTCATTGCACATTGCTCTTCTCTCCACCATGTCAATCGCTTCTACCGTAGTCAGCTTTTCTTCACAAGTCTGAACTTCCTTCCGCTCGAAAAAGTTCAACACTAGCACCACCCACGATCCCTTATTCTCCGACATGCTCCTCTGAAATGCTTTTCTGAATTTAGACACATCATTTTATATTTTTTTCTTCCCGTACACCCTTTCCAGCGACACCAAAAACGAGACTTCGGCAGTGGTAGAAGCGCCAAAACTAAGCAACTCGGAGAAGGAAAGATCAAATTGGGCCAATGTGGCAAAATGATGCCACGTCAGCGTTGTGATAGCTGAGTCATCGCTGGAAATATGTTCAAAGACTACTATGGTACTAAACTCTATTAAAAAGACTATAATAATAAAATTGAAATCTCGAAAATTGCATTAAAATAATCGTGTAAATCTAAAAAGTCACTATAGAGATTTATTCTTGTATATGTTGTATTAAAATATAAAATATATATTAAAAATAATTAAAATTTTAATATATATTTATATATAAATACATGATAACTAATCTAATAGTTAATTTTTAGGATATACATAATTTTTTATTAAGATTTAAAATTACAAGGATATGATTTAAAATTTAAAATTTAAAATAATTTAAAAAAAATTTACTAATATTTTTTTCGTTTCTCACAATATCTCTTAGTCTAACAAGATAAAAATTAATCCATCACGAATCTGAAATTTATTTAAGGATTTATTGCTGATCAATATTAAAAGTTGACTGATGTTGATTAAAAACTATTGATTACTTAATATTACTCTTTAATTAATTAACTAGTGATTATATACTACATATACATAAAAATTTTATACTAAATTAGTCATTTTATATACGAGTAATTTCTCATAGTGGTATCTGAGATTCACACAATTATCCAATGTAGTCTTTCAGATAAAGTTTCAAACACAATAGTGATTTTTGAACATCTTTCTAGTAATGAGTTCATTGTTGCAACGCTGATATGACATCACTTTGCCACATGAGAGCACCTCTTCTCACTATTCTTCTTCATCATCCTTCCCTTCTCACTATTCTCACTATTCTTCTCACTATTCTTAACTGCTACAGTCGCAGAATGAGAGATTGAGTCTTCATTTACATCTCCCTCAGTGTTCTTCACCTCAACAGCAACTTGAATAGTAAAAATACTGGAACTGTCTTTTCTACCCTCTCCTTTTTTAATTTCCCAAAACAGACCTTAAAGCTCATTGTGGACCGCAAGTAGATATGTCCCATTAGAAACTCCGGCACGTCAAGGCCGTTGAAACCGTTGTAAATTCCAATGAACAACCAACCCTGCTCCTCCGACACCACTACGTATACCCTATCCTCGCCAACCTTCCCCAGTGCCTATTGCACATTGCTCTCCTCTCCACCATGTCAATTGCCCCTACCATCGTCGGCTTTTCCTCACAAGCCTAAACTTCCTTCCTCCCGACAAAGTTTAGCACTAGCACCACCCATGATCATTTATTCTCTGGCATGCTCTTCTGAAACGTTTTTCTGAATCTGAACACACCATTCTTTTCTTCTTTCTCCTGTACATCCTTCCCAACAGCGCCAAAAACGGGACTTCGACGGTGGTAACAGCGCCAAAACTAAGCGACTCGGAGAAGGAGGAATCAAATTGGGTCCAGTGGGATAAAGTGATGCCATGTCAGTAATGTAATAGCTGATTCATTGCTAAAAATATGCTCAGGAACTACTATGGTCTCCTGAATTCTATCAAAAAGACTACAATAATAAAATTGGAATCTCAAGAATCACATTGAGATAGTCGCGTGAATCTTAAAAATTACTATAAAGATTTACTCTTGTATATAATGTATTAAAATATAAAATATATATTAAAAATAATTAAAATTTTAATATATATTTATATATAAATACATCACAATTAATATAATAGTTAATTTTTAGGATATACATAATAATTTTTTTTAACCAATCTCTCATCACTGCTTATAGTTCGTTTTTTTTTTCTTTAATTAAGGAAAGATGAATTAGAGTCTAACAGTAGTCATCAGAGTTAATTTGGGAGATTATTTTGGTATAATTGAAAATTGAGAGACTAATATGATACACAGACAGGCAGAATTTAAACGATTAATTCATTTGAGACTTTCGTAATTTTGGTGTCCTTTGTAATTGTTATTTGGTCCTTTTAAATTGAAAATACTTGCTTCAATTATTTTTTTAATAAAAATTTGGCGTGAGGATGATATGAGAGATTAAACATTCTGTCCCTCATTTTGCATATCATCAAATTACTTATATTATGTCAATCTTTCCGCTAATACAGTATGGACCAAATCAAATAATTTACTAACCAAGTGATTAATAGTCTCAATATTATTTTATATATTAAGAAAATATATATAACCAACAAATGATTTATTTACCAAGTCCTAATTAGTGAGTCTCTAATTATTATTTTGATTCTACTTGTGTCATGCGCAAAAAAGCTCCCAAACTTGTACATTTTATAAATAAAAAATGAGTCTTATTTAGGTATTACCAAAAAAAATCATTTTTAAAATTCAATTTTGATATTCTGATAATTATCTTACATTTTTTTTGGATGATTATAAGACAGTGAATATAAAAAATAATTATTTTTACTGATGTGTCAATACTAATTAGATACATTTGTAAAATTTTATTTACACTTAATAGTGTATTAAAGTTAAATTTAAATATTATTAATTTAGAAAATTAATAAAAAATTATATTGGTATGGGATAAATTAAATTTATAAATAAATCAAATAATATTTAATGCATAAACATATGTGTTTAATTAATTATTATTTTGATCACTACAATGAAATTCATTAAAAGTTATATGAGTAATAAACTGATATATTAATGATCTTTTAATTTAATTTTATTTTGGAAATGAATAGCCATCCATCTCTAAATATATATACAGGTAAAGAGATATTGAAATTTTAATCTTTTATGTTAATAGAAAAAAAAAAGAAACATAGTAATAACTAATAAAAACGAAACAAAAGGAAGGAAGACGCAAAACAATGCATTATTCAAAATACTACTATTTCGAGGCGCCACTAATAATTATTAATATTATGATGAGAAGGAACGAAGATTTGTAGTCCCCACTTCATCAATACATGAAATTTGTTTGAATATATAATATAAGTTTTTTGGTGGGACCTTACACCTTTCTCATGTTTCATGTGCCTATTATTTGTATGATTAGCTAAATGGAAAACCAATTATGTTCCTTTTATTCTAAATTGGTGCCTTTTTCCTTCAACATTGGAAAAAACTATTTCATGACTTTTTGTAACAATTAAGTGGATTTTCTTTCCTAAAACAGTTGTAGTTGATGAAAACCATCCAATAATTATTGATAATTATTCAATATTGTGTGTATATATGTGATAGTAGTGTTATAAGACTAGGAAGTTTTATAATTTTGAACCATCAGTTAATTACTATTAATATTTTTGTACACAAATAAAAAAATCCAAATGCAACATAATATTAAAAACTAAATGTTGATCAAATATTGGTAAAAAAATTTTGTTAAAATTTTGTTCAACTTATAAAAATTAAGCTTGAGTTGGTCTATAATTTGACTCATGAATATTTAAACTTAATTAATTGTATAACTCAAATTTAACTCACTAAAAACTCTTAAGTTAATTCAAATAGCATAAACGTGATTCGTAAAAGTTCTAAATTATATATAAAAAACCTTCAATCAAAAAATAATTATGTATATTTTCTTTGGTTACCAAACATTTTCAATATATAGAATATAAACTAAATTTACAAGATAGAACTAAACTTCTTTAAATTTAAGTTCAATTTATTTAATATATGAGCTTAAATCTAAACTTAATCTTATATCATATGCTTTCCTTATTGATGAGTTAACTAGTTGAGTTTAAATTCAGCTGGATTGGCTTTTAAGTTTCAA
>NC_029781.3:102820587-102833074 GCF_000817695.3 Arachis duranensis
ATTTATATATTTTTCTAACTAAATAATCAATCACCAGAAAATTAAATTTGTCATAATAGCATAATCAAATCTACTTTATATATATTCTCTTAAATAAAATATATCTTTTACTTCCTTTTTAGTCTCTTCTTTTTTATTCACGATTGTAATTTTCAAGGTCGATGAAAATGATAATTAATTTTTCATTAGCTTATAGTTTTCTTGATATAAAATTATAAATACAACCCACTATAACCACATGTATTTTTTTATTGGAAAAAGAACATCAAGAATAATAATTTATAATGTTACAATTTGAATGGTGTATATATACAAATTGAAAAGCAGGACGTGAATACTGTGACGATTGACGAGTGTGGTTGATGAATGTGTGGACCTCTAAAATCAGTGTCAATTTATGGAACTGTATTGCTGGCTTCTTAGGGTTCAATAAATTTATTTATTTATTTAGTTTTTAAATGTTTGGTATCAATAATTATTGAATTTGATTTGTCAAAAGCTAAAACTCAAAAGGGGAGTGGTATGAATATGATTGCTTTCGGTCACTCGCTACCAAGATTTACAATTTTTTATTTCTTCATTTTGTTCTTGTGTTTTGAGTGGTTCTCTCCCATTCATGATTAATTATTATTTTTTTATTCATGCTTCACACGATTCAATTAATATTTTTTTCTTAAAAGCTAACTAACTGAATTTTATGCAATGTATATATATTTTGATGATTAAATCTCTGTAGTAATTTTTCATAATCTTGGTTTTTATCAATGATATTTTTAATAGTGTGAAATTACATCTAATAGTATAGAATCATTCAATTTTTTTTAGTAATTAAATGTTGACCAGAATTTAACAAAAATACTAGCCCTAACACTCCTCATTTATTTAATAGTAGTTCAAGATAGTAAAGGAATGCCAGCTCATTATTGCATTTGTTGAGTCAACTCCAGATAGGGGTCGAACGACTACTATGGTGTCCGGAATTTATTCTCAAAACTACAACTGTACAATTGAAATTTTATGAACAAAATTAGTAAAAATCGTAAATTTAAAAGATTACTATAGAAATTTTGGGATTTTTTTAAAATAAATAATTTAATTGTTTTAATTATCTATCGATAAATACGTTACAAATTATTTATTTTGATAATTAAAATAATTAAATTATTTATTTAAAAAACAATCCAGAAATTTTGTCTATCTTGTTCTTTACGCAATATTTGTTTTTGTGTAGTCAAAACTTGGAAGTTTTATTTTGGACAACATTGCTCGGCCCACATAGGGCCCAAATATACAACAGCTAAAGAAAAGAAACAAATTAAGCAAACCAGGAACAAATCTTTGTTTGGGCATAGATAGAATTATAAAACTCCGGGTTAAGTGTCCAATTCATCAACCTTTCTAATTGCCAACAAAATAATTAACAATCCCTCTGCATCTCAGCATCTATATCTTTATAATGACATCATTTTAATACCATCATTTTTTTAACAACTAATTTGCAGTTTTTCTCTTTTAATAAAAAAATAATTTAACTACATGCTAAACCAAAATCCACGCTTGATTGCTTTAACGCTTTGCTTCTGATCTACTTGTCTACTTAAATAAGTATCAAAAATTTAAATTCCACCTTGTATATATAACAACTTATTAGCAAATAATAGATCATCGAATAAAATTCAGATCTAGCAAATTAGTCTTTGTTTTGCTGAATTAGAAAATAGGTTTAATTACTTTGTTGGTCCCTATAGTTTCGCAAAATTTTCAATTTGGTCCCTATATTTTTTTTCTTTTTAATTGAATCCTTGCACCAAAAATTTTTTTTAATTGAGTCTCTACACTTTTTTTCCTTTTTATTTAGGTCCCTATACCAATTCTTTTTTTTTAGTTGAGTCCCTATAAAATTAAGCCAATTACTACTAAGAAGGATTTAATTGAAAAAAAAATAGTGAAAGGACCTAATTAAAAAAAAATAAAGACCTAATTAAAAATTTCACAAAACTATAGGAACCAACAAAGTAATTAAACCTAAAAAATACCATGGAAAAAACAAACTAATCTACCAACATTGAAACTGAAACTTGCAGTTTTTTCTAAATTGTAGGTTCTTGTTCTTGTAGTGTTCTTTATTTGTTTTGTTTCTTTTGTTGGATACCAGAGATAAAAAGGGTAGGAGGTGTATGAAAGCTAAGTTACAATCTCGTGTTCAATTGCTGATTTTGCTGGTAAGTTACAACACATGCACAAAATAACTGCTCAAAATTTCTTGCCAAAGGATTACCAAAACAAAAGAGAAGGTGTATAAATAACAGCCAAAAAGTTAGGCTATACTAATCAAATGAAACCGAAAAAAAATACTAATGATCAATCAAGATCCACTATTTTGAAGCTATAGTAAGTCCAGCCGTTTCCTCGAGCAGCAGCCGCTCCTTTAGCGAGTCGAGCTTCTCCTGGTTCTTAGCTCTGACTTGAGGCAAAACCTTCTCTTCATAACCTGGAGCACTCATAATCTTCTCTAGTTTTTCTATTTGCCTGTGTTTTCAATGTGTTAGAATTTGGAAGCAGTGAATTTGCATTTATAACTTGGCTATGCTAAAATAAGTTTTCAGCAGCAGTTAGGTATAAACTTACTTCTTAAGCTCCTCTATCTTCTTCATCTTTCCTTGCTCTGCTTCTGCAGAACTTGTCCCTTGAAGCTCTAAGTAAACAGAAAGGGTTTCGTTTACAACTGTATTCGCGTACCCAGAAGGAACAGCATCGTTTTCATTGATCACCTGTGAATCATACCATTGGTGTTAAAAGTGAAGAATATGTTGTTGATATGCGCTGTGATATCGAAAAAAAAATAAAATAAAACCATTTATAAACTTGTCCAACTTACGGTTAAAGAGGACAGATTTGCTAGCGTTACAATCTCCAGTTGACGGCTTGATATAATCTCCTCAACCGCCCGTGTTAAGCAAAGAACAAAAGCCGGTCGCCTAGAAACAAGCACCGGTTATGGAATCAGCAAAGTATGTTAAGATTGAAATGCAATCGCAATCTGGTCAGTAGAGAAGGCAGTCATGATATGACAGAATAAAAACAGAGGCCATAGCTTCGCCAGAACTTTTCATCGTCTTGTGGTTACTTTCAGAGGATCTCAAATCATCACTTGCGCAATTCACACAGTTCCTTTTTCTTTTCAATGACATATATTCGCATAAAATAGAAAGCAGAAAAACCAATACCTATCGCGACTCTCTTTTGCAAGTGACCTGAGAGATTTAACAGTCGACTCGACAAGATCCATATCATTCTCCACTGTTTCATTATTCCAGCCCTGGGATGGAAAATACAATATTAAAGACATACTACAACAACTAAATCTTTTCAGTGGGCTCGGTTATTAATAAGAAATATAATTGTACAAAAGAAGTATCTATTGCTTAATAGCCAAAGATTTTTAATAAATCGGAATATCATTATCCTTTTCTTCTCGACGGAATAATTCTCGATTTATCAAACATAAAAAGACTAGATATTATCTGAAAGTAGACGAGGATGTAGTTTATCCTCCGAAAAAACTAACCTCTGTAGGTGATGGATAAGGACATATCATGATAGAATCTGCTCTTTTACATTCCTTGGGTGAAGGAAGCCGCTGCCACAATTCTTCCGTAACAAACGGCATAAATGGATGAAGCAATCGAAGGCCATTATCAAGACAGAACCACAAGGTATCCTGTGCATGGCGTCTTTCAGAAGCAAACTTGGGATCATTACCAGCAAAGTAAGGTTTAATCACTTCAATAAAGACATCACACAATTGATACTGCCACCAAGAATACACAGCAGTGGTAGCATGTGAGAACTCAAATGATTCTAGAGACTTTATTGTTTTAGTTATGATTTTGTTTAACACCGAGAGAATCCACTGGCAGCTAAATGGAAGAACATCTGGACCCAAATTTGCAGGAGGAATATAATCATCTCCAAGCTTGCTCATGGCAAATCGTATAGCATTCCACAATTTATTACACCATTGACGATACCCAACCACCCTTTGAATATCAAGGTTGATTTTATCAGACTGAAATGAAAGAAAATAACACAATTAATAATGAATTCAATGAATTGATGAGAAAAAGAAATGCCGTATAAACATTGGTAGAATATTGACACCTGAGCTGTGTATGAAACCAGTGCAAAACGGAGAGCATCTGCACCACATTCCTCAATGCCATTTGGAAAGTCCTTCTTCTGACCCTCTATCGCAACAGCTAGTTCTTTAGGGTCTAGGTTACCACCCTCTAACCTCTTATGTAGACCTTCCAGCGATATCCCATTTATCACTTCGATTGGATCAATAACATTTCCTAATGACTTGGACATTTTGCGCCCATGTGCATCACGAATCATGGGATGTAAATAAATCTGCAAAGAATGGAAATCACACATGCATAAACAAGAATTAAACCCTCCCTAAATGATCATCATAAGACAGCAAAGTCACCTGTCTAAAAGGCACATCACCGCCCAACTTCATTCCTAACATCACCATACGTGCAACCCAGAAGAATAAGATATCATGACCGGTTTCCAAAACAGAAGTTGGATAGAATGTCTTTAGGTCTTTTGTGTCATCAGGCCAGCCCAACACAGATAATGGGAACAGACCAGAAGAAAACCATGTATCAAGAACGTCGGGGTCGCGGATCAAATGGAACTTCTTTCCACTATACCTTTGGCTAGCCTCAGCTTGGGCCTCCTCCTCATTTCTTGCCACTACCCAATGATCATTGTAAACACCAAACTCCTTCAGTTGGTCATCTTCCAAAGTGACATACCATGCAGGTATTTGGTGACCCCACCACAACTGCCGTGAAATGCACCAATCGCGTATGTTTTCTAGCCATCTGTAAACTTGAAATCTTAGATTAAGACATTGTAATATAAAAACGTGCGCAAAGGCAAAATAAAATCCAATTTTAAAAAACATGCCACCCAAATACTTAGTTGAGCTGAAAACCTAAAAGCAAAGCAGCTCAGTAAACTAAGATTGATTGTATTATTCAAGATTTTATCTGCCTCTATTTCAGTCTTGAGCTGTACCAAGCATAGCAAAACTCAATTCTTAACCTTTTTCCCTAATAAAAAGAGAATGATACTATTATTCTTTATATGATAAGATTAGCTTCCAGTGTAGTATAAAAGCATAAACTACAATTCAGAAAACTACGAAGAGTCAATTTTATAATAGATCATTATGAAAAAAGTGCAAAGAAATATATAAGCACCTCTTCCAATCAGCCAAATATTGTTTTGGAACAATTTCTAGCTTTATGTTTTCCTCATCCACAGCAGCATTAAGACCTTCCTTTGCCATATCTCCACAACTAACATACCACTGGGGCTTTATCATAGGCTCGATAACATCATTGCTTCTTGAACATACACCAAGGCGCATTTCATTGTTTTCAGAACCCCTATAAAGTCCCTATAAGGAAGGAGAGGAGAAATAAGCACCACCCAAACTTGATTCTTTCAACACATTCTCACCAAAGATTGAAACAAATACAAGTAATATGGCCACCCAGTCACCAAAAGATGCATTCATTAGTCAGATTGCACATAGATACTTGTGCAAATTCCGACAAGAGTAACAATAACTATTGATCTTATCCGAGGGACAAAAGATATCATATGCAACAATCAATTTTATAACAATACCTTCTTTTGTAATGCTTCTGCTATTGCTTCTCGAGCTTTAAATCGTGGCATGCCCAAAAATTCAGAGCCACCATTGGAATTTATTTTTCCATCATCAGTGAAAACATTAATGAATTCAAGGTTGTGACGTTTTCCCACCTCAAAATCATTTGGATCATGGGCAGGTGTGATCTGCAAGGACAAGGGAAGTAACATAATGCATACAAAATCACTTCAAAAAGAACTTCAACACACACAGAGCTTTTAATCATACATATAGAGAATACCTTGACGGCACCTGTACCAAATGCTGGATCAACAAGAATAGCATCACAAACTATAGGAAGTTTTCTTCCACTGAATGGATGAATAACACATTTTCCATGAAATTGGCTGTATCTTTGATCATCAGGATGTACGGCAATAGCAGTGTCACCAAGCATGGTTTCAATCCTAGTTGTGGCAACAATAATTTCACCTAGGTTCCCTTCCAAGGGGTATGCAAATTTGGTTAGAACTCCAAACTCTACTGGTTTGTCATACCCGGGGACCTTTAGCAGGGTCCTTTCTTTTACATCAATATAATCCACCTGCATGCAGAAAAGCAAATTACATTACACAGAATTCATTAGAGGAACAACAGAGAAGCAATGCATTGCATACCTCAATATCAGATATAGCAGTTCGTAATACACAATCCCAGTTCACCAAACGAAGGTCCCTACAACAGTGACCAAAACAGAGAAATTAGAATTGCATACTGTGCACTGGCAACAGAAAAAACTGAAATATAAACCATACTATAGAAATTGAGAACTTATAGAACACACAAAGTTTGATAAACAGAATTATCAGCTTTAGATTTCAAATTAATTCACAAAGATACATTAGATATGAATATATGATTTTACCATGGCGCATTTATTAAACTAAATAAACAATTCAGGTTTAAGTGAACATTTCAAGTTTTAAACAAGAATTAATAAAGTATCTATGATTCTTAAGAACTGAAAAAAAAAAAAAAACAACTTAATAATTGTTGCCAACAACCATCACACCTATAAATAAGGCCTTGCTTGTAAAGCATCACAAATGCCTCTGTCACAGCTTTAGATCTTTGATCATCCATTGTGAAGCACTGGAAAGAGAAAGACACGAATATGTTGAAACAAATTACCATGTTATAAAAGTGAAATGGCATAAAACAAATGAACTTTTAGTGGACAGGCATGTGTTCAGCTATCTATGCTTCATTGCTAGGTTGGTTGGATGTTATAAAAATGCTTTTGGGTTGGCCATGCAAAAGAACAAAGATCGTACTTTCAGCTCAAGTATTTATTTTCTTTTGATTAACAACAAAAAAATGAAGGAAAAATGAGTCATTAACATTAGACTACACAACAAAGAAGTTAGATATTTACCTCACGTGTCCAATCTAGAGAGGCTCCTAATCGACGTAACTGTTGTAATATTGTGCCTCCATACTTGTCTTTCCACTCCCACACCTATTTTTGTCAACATTCACCAGTAGGTCTAAGCATCAAACTTGAAAAATAAGGCAGACAGGAGCAAAGCATCTTGCATCAGGGTCTAGAAAAGGACTGCACCCAAAAGGGTGTAACATAGGCAGTCTAACCAGATGCAAGCATCAGTAGTTAGTTTCACAGCTTAAACCCATGACATTAAGGTCATAATGAGAAAATTGAAACTTTTCTCCAAGGCTCCCAAAATAGAAGGTATTGAAATATTCAAAACAAGGCATAAAATACTTCAATGGAAAACATACCTCAGAAACGAATTTCTCACGGCCCAGATCATGCCTAGTTAGTTTTCGTTCACGCATTATCTTTTTCTCCACAACCACCTGCAACATAGTAGTCAAATTTAAACATAATTCCAAATTATCTCACACATAAATTGATCAAAAATTGATCTAAACTACCATTAAAGACAATAAAAGTATGACACAACACAATTTGTAGCAATTTGTTTCTAGCCACAAATTTATAATAGAAGGCACAATACACAATACCCCCACAGAATGAGCAAAATAGAACCAATATATAAACTTAAATATTTAGAAAATGAACCTGTGTGGCAATCCCAGCATGGTCCATCCCAGGCACCCACAAAGCATTGTATCCAGACATCCTTCGCCAACGAATCATGGTGTCCTGCAAGCAATAAATCACATTGAGATTAATAGTTATCAACAGCTAAACTGAATAAGGGAATTTAATTATAAGATACCTCAATTGCAGCTGTTAGAGCATGACCAATGTGAAGAGCTCCAGTCACATTTGGTGGGGGTAAAACCTAAAAATAAAGCACAGTTAGGCACTCAATGGATATAAATAAACAATTGTTCCTTGCTCTAACTCATTTGAAATTTTTAGCTACCTTACATGTACCTCAAAAGCAATGCAAAGGGAAACAAAGACTAAAACTTCTCAAAATTAAACCAAGATCATAACAACATATATCTTTTCAAATTAAAAAATTCACCCATTTATCAATACCAATTTGAGAAAAATCACTTCCACCATACAGTGAAAGTACTACAGTCACACTACATAAATAACATGCGAGTTCTCACCACACAAATATTAAGTTACATCCGAATTGCCACCAGGAACAAGCATATATGAGTTCAGCAAAACACTCACAATAACAAAAGGTGGTTTGGAGCTGCTTGAGTCTGCCACAAAATACTTTGATTTCTCCCACCACTCATACCACCTAAATTTTATCAACACAAACAATGAGCATTTCATACAAGGAAACAGCAATAATGAACATAACAACAGGATTGGCACCCACGATTTCTCGACGGCAGTTGGACTGTACTGCTTTGCCATTTGACGAGACATACGTTTCTTGTCACCAGAAGTGGTCTCAGGATCAATGAAGTCTTCAGGATTCTCATCCTCCGCGCCACGTCTGGCAGCTTTCTTTTCACTCTTTTTTGGGGCATTGGATTGCTGAGCTTGTTGCTGCTGAAACCAACAAGGAGAAAATGCTGAAAAATTCAAGCATAATTTGCAATGTCAAATGCTCAAACTGAGACAGAACACAAACAGGTTCACATTATATTAAACAAAATCAGGCATTGCTATTGCACAGCATGAAAAATCTGTGAACTGTAGTCACCTGAGCTTGCTTTTGGAGGAATTTCTCTTTCTTCAATTGCTTTTCTCTTGCCTGCCCACAAAATCCACAAACTTGTCACATGAAAATTAAAAACAAAACAACAAAAAAAGTTGCCATTCAATAGTACTATTATTACGCTAGTCTAAAAGAATAGATTCAAATCAAAAGTTGAAAGCTTTTCAGCTAGTTTACAACACTATTTGAATTCCTCCCATAACTATCATAAAGGAATTCATTTCAGCAAAAAGGGTGTCGAAAACCTCATTTATGGAAATCCCATGGAAGTGTCAAAAACCCAGAAAGCTGAAAACTTGAATCAATAAATGAATGAGCAAGTAGGGATCTTAAAAGATTGCGATGAAGATGGAGAAACCTTCTCCTCCTTCTTCTTCTTCTTCTCTGGATCTTCGATTACTTGCTCCTTGTTGTTCTGCGAGGAATTGTCCATTGGAAGATGGGAATGAGAGTTGCGGGAACTGAGTGTGCGAATTGGAATCCAATGGCGGCCCTTTCCACGAGTCTATGGCAATGGAAAGGAAGGAGTCGCAATGTCAGATAGAGTGACTCAAGCAAGACAAACACTAACCTAGCCACCTAGGTGTTTTGTTCAAATTTAAAACTTTTAATTGAAAATAAGGGTAAGTTTAGAAATTACATTGTCCCAAAGACAAGATTATTTTTTTAGTAAGGTTATGAAGCTATGAAACCGGACCAATTATCAAACCGTTCTAATTACTGATTTATTAGACCAACTATTATAAGGGTTGATTTGATTCCTTCAATATTTTTAAATACAATATTTTTGTCTGTATTTTATTTGCCAAATATAATTAAACACTATTAATTATTTATTTTAATAAATTATACACCATATATAGAGCATCCTAGTAAACATCTAAACACTTTATTTTTAAAAGGTATTCAATTTCAACCAAAGAGAACGCAATAAATTTTCTTATTTTACTGCTTTAACAAGAATAAAAATATTATCCAAATATACAAATTTGTTATCAAATTAGTTGTTATATATTTAAATATATTTATTATTTAATTTATTTTTAATATATATTTTATATTTTAACAAATATTTTATATGTATAATTATTTTAATAAATAATTTTTTATCCACAACAAAAAATCAAGAATTGTCAATTGGTTTTGACTTTTGATTAATCAACCAACCATGAAAGTTTTATATTATGGTTTGAGTTCAAAAAGGCAATAATTAATTGGTAAAAAGTTAATTTTTTAAAGTGGAGAATTATACTTATTAGTGATATAATCTACATAATTTTCAAGGTTTCGAAAACCGGATCGGTTATCGAACTGCTTTAATCATTAGTTTACTGATTTATTGATCCAACTAGTTCAACCGTAATTCAACTAAAAAAATCGTTTTAGAACAAAATAATAAATAAATTATAAATAGTCATCCTAAAATATAAATCAACCCACTTTTTGTCTCATGACAACACTGCCATTCAGACAACAATATCTCTTTCATTTCTGTCCTAATGCAAAGAATTAAAAAAAATCAAACAAATTGAATAAAACTTCTAATATTAATGGTGAATCCATCTCTTTAATATTACAAATAATAGGAATTCATCACATAAATACATCAATATTACAAAATATACTAATATACATGACAAATAGGTAAGACATGATACAACAGTACCTTTTGATCGATTTTAGAATCCGTCAAGCAACATGTAGAGATGAATTAATAGCACAAAAATAGATAAGAAGACAACACTGAAGGTTCAAATAATCATTGAATACAATGCAAAGCTACTTATTCATTGAGATCTCACATTATACAAACAACTTTCATGACTTAAGTTTGCACATTTTCAACAAACAATTGTAACCAGTGTTATAGATATGAGGTTGGATGCATGATTATATAGTGTAGTGAGGTGAATTTTTGTCTCTGTTGTTAACACGAGACTATACAATGCTCCTCATGTGGATTTGTCTCCAAGATGAATTCACAAAATGTTTACTCTAGGAACCAAAGAGCATACATACTGGACTACGCAAGTAATGCTTAACTACTTTGAATAAATTTGCATGGCCTTGACCATCACCACGAGAAAATCCAGTTGTAAATTTGTCTCTGTCCCGAAACGAGTGGCATAAGATGCTAAGAGGCTGCAAGCACAGAGGAATTGAATGACCCTTTGAAACTTTAATAATTTCCATTATAACAATAATCTTAGCAAATTCCCTAACACATAAAACCCTTGAAACAAAGGAAATTTTGTCAGCCCAAAGCTTTGTACCGACATTATTAATTGTATTCCAATTCCTCCCTTAATAATTTGTAAAGAATTAAAAAACAAATAAATTCACTATTTATATTGAATTAGCTAGAGGTAGATGCATGTTTACCAAGTGATGCAGGATTGTTTATCATTCCACTGGTAATTGAATATGTGTCTCCAAAGGAGAACTTAAATTCAGAGAGCTTTGATGAGTTCAAATCTAGCAGCATATAATACAATCCATAGTTGAAGAGTTCAGCAATGAAAATGTACAAATATGCATTGAAAATGTACAAAATTTCAATAAACATTACTAAACAGAGGCAAGAAAGAACAACCATCATTCAGCAACAAACATTACAAAACAGCAACAAGTAATCACACTATTACCAAATTCGAAAAGAATGAAAACCAGATAAACCCAATCATAAACACCATTACTAAATTAAATAAAAAATCAACCAAAAATCACCTTGCAAATCCAATTAAAAACAGCTTTTCACTTTGTACCCTAAACACCAATTAAATCACATGAACCAAAATTAATTTGAGGGAAAATGCCACAGTTCAATGCTTATGAGTTTACTGAGAAAAAAAAAACCGACAACAGCAGCAAAACAAATCAGTTATCATTTATCACAAATTTCGGATTCAAAACACAAATCAATAATCAAGTAATCAGAGACATTCAAAATCACAAATCACTAATTCAGACTTCAGAGACATTCAGATTCAATAATGCAAGTACAACAGAAATCAGTGCCACTAACCTTCCACTACAGCAGGACGTCAACGGCGAGACGATGGCGCAGCAGCTGGAAGCCTCGAACAGCGACTTCACCGGCGGAATGGATGACGTGCCGAGCTAGAAGAGAAGCTCTGGCCGTATGCCTTTGGGACAGGGGAAGGAGGAGGCCGCGAAGACGCCGACAACCACGGACGGCGGCGGCGGTTCCGGAGACGAAGTTGGGTTTTGGGTCTGGGGAACCTTAGGGCTAGCTGCTTCGATGTTCGAAGGAAGGGGAGGTTTGGCGCGTGCTGGGGAGGGTGGTTAACCGGGTGGGGTTTTTTCACTTTTTTTTGTTTTTAAAGGAAAACGACATCGTTTTATACGAACCGGTCAGTTTCTAGTCCGATCCAACCGGCCAGTTCAACAGTTTTTTAACCGTTCGAATATAGTGATTTTAGGGGAAAGATCGGGCTGTTTTGCACGTCGATAGGGCTGGAAGTGAATCGAGTTAAGCCGAATTAGACCAAACTCAAGCTCAACTCACGAAAATTAAGCTTGGCTCACGGCTCGACTCACTAACAATCGAGCCTATTTCATAAGCTCAAACTCGACTCAACGAAAGCTCACGAAATGGCTCGACTGACTCGAA